>NC_080379.1:59852216-60016018 GCF_014773155.1 Arachis stenosperma
TTTTACCTCAAAAGAAATAGATCCTGGTAAGTTTTTGATACCTTGTACCATAGCACCATGACCTTTGCAAAGCTTTGTGTAATCTGGGGTCAGGGATAAATCTTATGCCACTCTCTGTAATGGAGAAGCTGGGGATCATTGAGGTACAACCTGCCTTATTCTCATTACAATTGGCAGATAAGTCCTTGAGACAAGCTTATGGAATAGTAGAGGACTGTTAGTAAAGGTTGAAGGCCTTTACATCCCTGCTGATTTCATAATCCTAGACACTAGGAAGAAAGAGGATGATTGCATCATCCTTGGAAGACCTTCCTAGCCACAGCAGGAGCGTGATAGAGTCAACAGAGGTGAATTAGTCCTTCAATTGAATGGGGACTACCTTGTGTTTAAGGCACATGGCCATCCCTCTGACAAAAGAGTAAGCATGAAGAGCTTCTCTCAGTTCAGAGTCAAGAAGAGCCCACACAGTCAAACTCTAAGTTTGGTGTTGTGAGCCACAACCAACTCTAAGTTTGGTGTTAAGACCACATCAAACTCTAAGTTTGGTGTTGGGACTATACAACATTGACCTGATCACCTTGTGGCTCCATGAGAGCCACTGTCAAGCTATTGACATTAAAGAAGCTTGTTGGGAGACACCCCAATTTTATTTATCTAATTTTATTTTATTTACTTTATTGTTATTTGTGTTTTATTAGGTACATGATCATGAGGAGTCACGAAAAAATCATAAAAATTAAAACAGAATCAAAACAGCAGAAGAAAAAATCACACCCTGGAGGAAGCACAGGCTGGCGTTCAACGCCAGTAAGATGCATCTGGCCGGCGTTCAACGCCAGAACAGAGCATCATTCTGGCGTTGAACGCCAGAAACAAGCAACATTCTGGCGCTGAACGCCAGGAATGTGCCTAGAGAAGAAAAGCTGGCGCTGAACGCCAGTAACAAGCATGAAACTGGCGTTCAACGCAAGAAACATGCTTTACATGGGCGTTGAACGCCCAGAATGTGCACCACACGGCATTTAAACGCCAGAATGGTGTGCAAAGGCAATTTACATGCCTATTTGGTGCAGGGATGGAATTCCTTGACACCTCAGATCATGTGGACCCCACAGGATCCCCACCTACCATATTCCCACCTTACCTCCTAATCCTAGTTTTTGTGATTGCTCTTCCCCATGTCACACTTCCCAACACTCTTTCCCAATCACCCCCTTCACCACTCACATCCATCCACTCTTCCCCATAAACCCCACCTACCTTCAAAAATTCAAAACCATTTTCCCACCCATTCCCACCCTAAATAGCCGAACATACACTCCCCCCTCTCCCTATAAATACCCTTCCATTCTACTTCATTTTCACACAACACAACCCCCTCTTCTCCCACTTGGCCGAACCTACATCTCTCCCTCTCTACCATATTCTCTTCTTCTTCTTCTTCTCTTCTTTCTTCTATTGCTCGAGGGCGAGCAATAATTTAAGTTTGGTGTGGTAAAAGCATAAGCTTTTTTTTTGTTTTTCCATTACCATCAATGGCACCTAAGGCCGGAGAATCCTCTAGAAAAGGAAAAGGAAAGTGATGAGCGGATAATTTATACGCTTTTTGGCATTGTTTTTAGGTAGTTTTTAGCAAGTTCAAGCTACTTTTAGGGATGTTTTCATTAGTTTTTATGTTAAATTCACATTTCTGGACTTTACTATGAGTTTGTGTGTTTTTCTTTGATTTCAGGTAAATTCTGGCTGAAATTGAGGGATTTGAGCAAAACTCTGAAAAAGGCTGACAAAAGGACTGCTGATGCTGTTGGATTCTGACCTCCTTGCACTCGAAATGGATTTTCTGGAGCTACAGAACTCTAAATGGCGCGCTCTCAACGGCGTTAGAAAGTAGACATCCAGGGCTTTCCAGCAATATATAATACTCCATACTTTATTTGGAAATTGACGACGTAACTTGGCGTTGAATGCCAAGTACATGCTGCTGTCTGGAGTTAAACGCCAGAAAAACGTCATGATCCGGAGTTGAACGCCCAAAACACGTCATAACTCGGAGTTCAACTCCAAGAGAAGCCTCAGCTCGTGGATTGATCAAGCTCAGCCCAAACATACACCAAGTGGGCCCCGGAAGTGGAGTTATGCATCAATTACTTACTCATGTAAACCCTAGTAGCTAGTCTAGTATATATAGGACATTCATCTATTGTATTAGACATCTTTTGACCACTTTAACTCTTTATTCATTCGGTCACTTGATCATGGAGAGGGCTGGCCATTCGGCCATGCCTGAACCTCTTTCACTTATGTATTTTCAACGGTGGAGTTTCTGCACACCATAGATTAAGGGTGTGGAGCTCTGCTGTACCTCAAGTATCAATGCAGTTCTATTTTCTTTTATTCAATTCTCTCTTATTCTTATTCCAAGATATTTATTCGCACCCAAGAACATGATGAATGCGATGATTAGATAACCCTCATTATCATTCTCACTTATGAACGCACGTGATTGACAACCACTTCCGTTCTACATGCAACAGAGCTTGAATGTGTATCTCTTAGATTCCCCAACAGAATCTTCGTGGTATAAGTTAGATAGATGGCGGCATTCATGAGGATCCGGAAAGTCTAAACCTTGTCTATGGTATTCCGAGTAGGATTCTGGGATTGAATGACTGTGACGAGCTTCAAACTCCTGAAGGCTGGGCGTGATGACAAGCGCAAAAGAATCAATGGATTCTATTCCAACCTGATTGAGAACCGACAGATGATTAGCCATGCGAGTGACAGCCGCAGAGGACATTTTCACTGAGAGGATGGGATGTAGCCACTGACAACGGTGATGCCCTACATACAGCTTGCCATGGAAAGGAGTAAGAAGGATTGAGTTGAAGCAATAGGAGAGCAGGCGTCCTTGAGCCATACAGTATCTCCATCTGCTTATCTGAAATTCCCACCAATGAATCTGCATAAGTATTCTATCCCTTTTACTATATCATCTATTTTCTTATTTCTATTTTTGAACCCATAAACAATTTTAATCTGCCTAACTGAGATTTACAAGGTGACCATAGCTTGCTTCATACCAACAATCTCTGTGGGATCGACCCTTACTCACGTAAGGTTTATTACTTGGACGACCCAGTACACTTGTTGGTTAGTTGAACGGAGTTGTGAATTTAACCAAGAGACACAATAGTTTTTGTGTACATACTAAAGAGCCAATATTGATGATCACAATTTCGTCCACCAGAAAGACAAAAGCTTCCACCTCCGAGTCATGGGAGATGGAAAGATTCATCTCCAAGAGCCATCAAGACCACTTCTATGATGTTGTGGCAAAGAAGAAGGTGATCCATGAGGTCCCTTTCAAGCTCAAGAAAAATGAGTATCCGGAGATCCGACATGAAATCCGAAGAAGAGGTTGGGAAGTCCTAACCAACCCCATGCAACAAGTCGGAATCTTAATGGTTCAAGAGTTCTATGCCAATGCATGGATCACTAGGAACCATGATCAAAGTATGAACCCGAGTCCAAAGAATTATCTCACAATGGTTCGGGGGAAATACTTAGATTTTAGTCCGGAAAATGTGAGGTTGGCCTTTCACTTGCCCATGATGCAAGGAGATGAACGCCCCTACACTAGAAGGGTCAACTTTAATCAAAGGTTGGACCAAGTCCTTATGGACATATGTGTGGAAGGAGCTCAATGGAAGAGAGACTCCAAAGGCAAGCCAGTCCAACTAAGAAGACTGGACCTCAAGCCTGTGGCTAGAGGATGGTTGGAGTTCATTCAACGCTCCATCATTCCCACTAGCAACCGATCTGAAGTTACTGTGGATCGGGCCATCATGATTCATAGCATCATGATTGGAGAGGAAGTAGAAGTTCATGAAGTCATCTCCAATGAATTCTACAAAATAGCTGACAAGCCCTCCAATATGGCACGGCTAGCTTTTCCTCACCTTATTTGCCATCTATGTTACTCAGCTGGAGTTATCATAGAAGGAGACATCCTCATTGAAGAGGATAAGCCTATCACCAAGAAGAGGATGGAGCAAGCAAGAGAGACCCTTCACGATTCTCAAGAGATGCATGAGGAAGCTCATCATCAAGAAATCCCTGAGATGCCTCAAGGGATGCACTTTCCTCCCAATAACTATTGGGAACAACTCAACACTTCCTTAGAAGATTTGAGCCACAATGTTGAACAATTAAGGGTGGAACATCATGAGCACTCCATCATTCTCCAAGAAATAAGAGAAGATCAAAGAGCAATGAGGGAGGAGCAACAAAGGCAAGGAAAAGACATAGAAGAGCTTAAGAACATCATTGGTCCTTCAAGAAGAAGACGCCACTAAAGGTGGATTCATTCCTTGTTCTTTATTTCTTTCTGTTTTCGGTTTTTAATGTTGTGTTTATCTATGTTTTGTGTCTTTATTTCATGATCATTAGTATGTAGTAACTATGTCTTAAAGCTATGAATAAATTCCATTAATCCTTCACCTCTCTTAAAAGAAAAATGTTTTAATTCAAAAGAACAAGAAGTACATGAATTTCGAATTTATCCTTGAAATTTAATTTAATTATATTGATGTGGTGATGATACTGTTTATTTTCTGAATGAATGCTTGAATAGTGCATGATGAGCGGATAATTTATACGCTTTTTGGCATAGTTTTTACATAGTTTTTAATGAGTTTAAGCTACTTTGAGGGATGTTTTCATTAGTTTTTATGTTAAATTCACATTTCTGGACTTTACTATGAGTTTGTGTGTTTTTCTGTGATTTCAGGTAAATTCTGACTGAAATTGAGGGATTTGAGCAAAACTCTGAAAAAGGCTGACAAAAGGACTGCTGATGCTGTTGGATTCTGACCTCCCTGCACTCAAAATGGATTTTCTGGAGCTACAGAACTCCAAATGACGCGCTCTCAACGGCGTTGGAAAGTAGACATCCAGGGCTTTCCAGCAATATATAATAGTCCATACTTTATTCGGAAATTGACGACGTAACTTGGCGTTGAACGCCAAGTTCATGCTGCTGTCTGGAGTTAAACGCCAGAAAAACGTCATGATCCGGAGTTGAACGCCCAAAACACGTCATAACTCGGAGTTCAACTCCAAGAGAAGCCTCAGCTCGTGGAATGATCAAGCTCAGCCCAAACATACACCAAGTGGGCCCCGGAAGTGGATTTATGCATCAATTACTTACTCATGTAAACCCTAGTAGCTAGTCTAGTATATATAGGACCTCTTACTATTGTATTAGACATCTTTGGTCTCAGTTTTGTTTTATTCTTCATCCTAAGAGGCTATTGATCACGTTTTAGGGGGCTGGCCATTCGGCCATGCCTGAACCTCTTTCACTTATGTATTTTCAACGGTGGAGTTTCTGCACACCATAGATTAAGGGTGTGGAGCTCTGCTGTACCTCAAGCATTAATGAAGTTCTATTTTCTTTTATTCGGTCTCTATCTTATTCTTATTCCAAAGATATTCATTCGTACCCAAGAATATGATGAAGGTGATGAGTTAGATAACCCTCATTATCATTCTCACTTATGAACGCGCGTGATTGACAACCACTTCCGTTCTACATGCAACCGAGCTTGAATGTGTATCTCTTAGATTCCCCAACAGAATCTTCGTGGTATAAGCTAGATGGATGGCGGCATTTATGAGGATCCGGAAAGTCTAACCTTGTCTGGTATTCCGAGTAGGATCCTGGGAATCCGGAAAGTCTAACCTTGTCTGTGGTATTCCGAGTAGGATTCCGGTAATGAATGACTGTGACGTGCTTCAAACTTGCAACCTGCTGGGCGTTAGTGACAGACGCAAAAGAATCAAGGGATTCTATTCCAGTAGGAGCGGGAACCAACCGGTGATTGGCCGTACTGTGACAGAGTGCGTGAGCATTAGCTTTCACTGCGAGGATGGGATGTAGCCATCAACCATGGGTGATGCCTCCAGACTGATTAGCTGTGCGAGTGACAGCCGCATAGGATATTTTCCCGAGAGGATGAAAGTAGCCACAGCTGATGGTGAACCCCTATACACAGCTTGCCATGGAAAGGAGTAAGAAGGATTGAGTAGAAGCAGTGGGAAGGCAGACGTCCTTGAGCCATACAGCACCCCCATTCACTTATCTGAAATTCTCACCAATGAATCTGCATAAGTATTTCTATCCTTTTTATTATTTATTTCTTTTTACCCTCGAACCCATAACTGAGATTTACAAGGTGGCCATAGCTTGCTTCATACCAACAATCTCTGTGGATTCGACCCTTACTCACGTAAGGTTTATTACTTGGACGACCCAGTACACTTGCTGGTTAGTTGAATGGAGTTGTGAATTCAAATAAAGAAAATAAACAGTGCCCTAAGAGTAAACATCATCAAAGTATAAAGAACAAGTGATCACAATTTCGTCCACCAAGTTTTTGGTGCCGTTGCCGGGGATTGTTCGAGTATGGACAACTGACGTTCATCTTGTTGCTCAGATTAGGTAATTTTCTTTTCAAAAATTTTTCTTTTATTTTCCGTTTTTCCAACCTTTATTTTCGAAAATAATTAATAAAAATCCAAAAAAATTAGAAAATCATAAAAACCAAAAATATTTTATGTTTCATGTTTGAGTATTGAGTTAATTTTTAAGTTTGGTGTTAATTGCATGCTTTAAAAATCATTCTTGCATTTTTTCGAAAATCCCATGCATTCATAGTGTTCTTCATGATCTTCAAGTTGTTCTTGACAAGTCTTCTTGTTTGATCTTGATGATTTCTTGTTTTGTGTCTTTTCTTGTTTTTCATGTGCATTCTTGCATTCATATTCTCCATGCATTAAAGATTTCTAAGTTTGGTGTTTTGCATGTTTTCTTTGCATTAAAAATCTTTCAAAATTATGTTCTTGATGTTCATCATGATCTTCATAGTGTTCTTGGTGTTCATCTTGACATTCATAGCATTCTTGCATGCATCTTGTGTCTTGATCTAAAATTTTCATGTTTTGGGTCATTTTTGTGTTTTTCTTTAAAAATTCAAAAATCAAAAAAATTATCTTTTCCTTAATTCCCTCCAAATTTCGAAATTTTGAGTTGACTTGGTCAAAAAATTTTCAAAATTAGTTGTTTCTTACAAGTCAAGTCAAAATTTCAAATTTTAAAAATCTTATCAAAATCTTTTTCAAAAATCATATCTTTTTCGTTTTCTTTATAAATTTCAAAAATTTTAAAAAAATCTTTTTCAAATTATTTTTCAAAATCTTTTTCTTATCTTTATATCTACTTTTCGAAATTTAGCTAACAATTAATGTGATTGGTTCAAAAATTTGAAGTTTGTTACTTTCTTGTTAAGAAAGGTTCAATCTTTGAATTCTAGAATCTTATCTTGTAGTTTCTTGTTAGTTAAGTAATTTTAAAAATTAAATCTTTTTCAAAATATCTTTTTCTTAAAAATCTTTTTATCTTTTTATCTTATCTTTTTCAAAAACTATATCTTTTTCAAATTTGATTCAAATCTTTTTCAATCAACTAACTAACTTTTTGTTTGTTTCTTATCTTTTTCAAAACCACCTAACTACTTTTCCCCTCTTCTATTTTCGAAAATATCTCTCTCTTTTTCAAAAATTCTTTTTAATTAATTAATTGTTTCATGTTTTAATTTTAATTATATTTTATCTTTAATTTTCAAAAATTACTAACTCTTTTTCAAAATTATTTTCGAATTCCCCCTCCTCTTCTCTTCTTCTATTTAATTAATTAATTACTAACACTTCTCTTCACCTCTCTTCATTCAAAAATCCGAACCCTCTTCCTCATTCTTCTACCCCCTTTCTTTTTCTACTAACATAAAGGAATCTCTATACTGTGACATAGAGGATTCCTCTTTCTTTTCTTATTTTCTTCTCTTTCACATGAGCAGGAACAGGGATAAAGGCACTCTTGTTAAAGTTGATCCAGAACCTGAAAGGACTCTGAAGAGAAAATTAAGAGAAGCTAAATCACAACAATCCAGAAGAGACCTTCTAGAAATTTTCGAACAAGAGAAAGAGATGGCAGAAGAAAATAATAATAATAATGCAAGGAGAATGCTTGGAGACTTCACAAAGCCAACGTCCAAGTTTGATGAAAGAAGCATCTCCATTCCTGCCATTGGAGCCAATAACTTTGAGCTTAAGCCTCAACTAGTTGCTTTAATGCAACAAAACTGCAAGTTTTATGGACTTCCATCTGAAGATCCTTACCAGTTTTTAACTGAATTCTTGCAGATCTATGACACTGTAAAGACAAATGGAGTTAATCCTGAAGTCTACAGACTCTTGCTTTTTCCTTTTGCTGTAAGAGACAGAGCTAGAGTATGGTTGGATTCACAACCCAAGGATAGCCTGGACTCATGGGATAAGCTTGTCACTGCATTCTTAGATAAGTTCTTTCCTCCTCAAAAGCTGAGCAAGCTGAGAGTGGATGTTCAAACCTTCAAACAAAAAGATGGTGAATCCCTCTATGAAGCTTGGGAAAGATACAAGCAGCTGACCAAAAGATGTCCATCTGACATGTTTTCAGAATGGACCATATTAGATATATTCTATTATGGTCTCTCTGAATTTTCAAAAATGTCATTGGATCATTCTGCAGGTGGATCTATTCACCTGAAGAAAATGCCTGAAGAGGCTCAAGAACTCATTGACATGGTTGCAAACAACCAGTTTATGTACACTTCTGAGAGGAATTCCGTGAACAATGGGATACCTCAGAAGAAAGGAGTTCTTGAAATTGATGCTATGAATGCCATATTGGCTCAGAACAAAGTGTTGACTCAACAGGTCAACATGATCTCTCAAAATCTGAATGGATTGCAACATGCATCCAACAGTACTAGAGAGGCAGCTTCTGAAGAAGCTTATGATCCTGAGAACCCTGCCATGGCAGAGGTTAATTACTTAGGTGAACCTTATGGAAACACCTATAACTCATCATGGAGAAATCATCCAAATTTCTCCTGGAAGGATCAACAAAAACCTCAACAAGGTTTTAACAATGGTGGCCGTAATAGACTAGGCAATAGCAAGCCATATCCATCATCTTCTCAGCAACAGACAGAGAATTCTGAACAAAACACTTCTAATTTAGCCAATATAGTCTCTGATCTGTCAAAGGCCACTTTCAGTTTCATGAATGAAACGAGATCCTCCATTAGAAATTTGGAGGCACAAGTGGGCCAGCTGAGTAAGAAAGTTATAGACACTCCTCCCAGTACTCTCCCAAGCAATACAGAAGAAAATCCAAAAGGAGAGTGCAAGGCCATTGATTTAATCAAAGTGGCCGAATGCACAAAGGAGGAGGAGGACGAAAATCCCAGTGAGGAAGACCTCCTGGGACGTTCCTCAAGCAAGAAGGAGTTTCCTATTAAGGATCCAGAGGAATCTGAGGCTCATCTAGAGACCATAGAGATTCCTTTAAATCTCCTTCTGCCATTCATGAGCTCTGAAGAATATTCATCCTCTGAAGAGAATGAAGATGTGACTGGAGAGCAAGTTGCTCAATACTTAGGAGCTATCATGAAGCTGAATGCCAAGCTGTTTGGTAATGAGACTTGGGAAAGTGAACCTCCCTTGCTCATTAGTGAACTAGATACTTGGATTCAGAGAACTCTACCTCAAAAGAGACAAGATCCTGGCAAGTTCTTAATACCTTGCACCATTGGCACCATGAGCTTTGAAAAAGCTCTATGTGACCTTGGGTCAGGGATAAATCTTATGCCACTCTCTGTAATGGAGAAGCTGGGGATCATTGAGGTACAACCTGCCTTGTTCTCATTACAATTGGCAGATAAATCCATAAGACAAGCTTATGGAATAGTAGAGGACGTGCTAGTAAAGGTTGAAGGCCTTTACATCCCTACTGATTTCATAATCCTAGACACTAGGAAGGAAGATGATGAATGCATCATCCTAGGAAGACCTTTCCTAGCCACAGCAGGAGCTGTGATAGATGTCAACAGAGGTGAGTTAGTCCTTCAATTGAATGGGGACTACCTTGTGTTTCAGGCACATGGCCATCCCTCTGTGACAAAAGAGAGTAAGCATGAAGAACTTCTCTCAGTTCAGAGTCAAGAAGAGCTCACACAGTCAAACTCTAAGTTTGGTGTTGTGAAGCCACAACCAAACTCTAAGTTTGGTGTCCAAACCCCATATCCAAACTCTAAGTTTGGTATTGGGAATACCACACTTAAGTTGACCTGATCACCTTGTGGCTCCATGAGAGCCACTGTCAAGCTACTGACATTAAAGAAGCGCTTGTTGGGAGGCAACCCAATTTTATTTATCTAATTTTATTTTATTTTGTTTCTTGTTTATTTTTGTGTTTTATTAGGTACATGATCATGAGAAGTCACGAAAAAATCAAAAAAATTAAAAACAGAGTCAAAAACAGAAGAAAAAAATTTTTCACCCTGGAGGTAGCGCAGACTGGCGTTCAACGCCAGTAAGATGCATCTGTCTGGCGTTCAACGCCAGAACAGAGCACCATTCTGGCGTTGAACGCCCAAAACAAGCAACAACCTGGCGTTAAACGCCAGGATGGTGCACGAAGAGGACAATCTGGCGCTGAACGCCAGAAACAAGCATGAAACTGGCGTTCAACGCCAAAAACATGCATTACATGGGCGTTGAACGCCCAGAACATGCACAAATGGGCGTTTGAACGCCAGGATGATGCATGGAGGCATGTTACATGCCTATATGGTGAAGGAATGGTATTTGTTTTCACCTCAGGATCTGTGGACCCCACAGGATCCTCACCTCAGGATCTGTGGACCCCATAGGATCCCCACCTAACATATTCCCACCTTACCTCCTAATCCTAGTTTTTGTGAATGTGATTACTCTTCCCTATGTCACAATTCCCAACATCTTCTTCATCAATCACTTCAATTCCTCTTCCCAATTACCCCATTCACCATTTACATCAACCTCCTCTTCCCCATAACCCCCACCTACCCTCATAAAATTCAAATTCAATTTCCCACCCATTCCCACCCAAAATGGCCGAAGACTAACCCTCCCCCCTCCCTATAAATAACCTTCCATTCTTCTTCATTTTCACACAACACAAACCCCATCTTCTCCCACATAGCCGAAACCACTTCACTCCCTCTCCACAATATTCTCTTCTTCTTCTTCTACTTTTCTTTTCTTTTCTTGCTCGAGGACGAGCAAATTTTAACTTTGGTGTGGTAAAAGCATAAGCTTTTTTGTTTTTCCATTACCAATGGCACCTAAGGCCGGAGTTTCCTCAAGAAAAGGGAAAGGGAAAGCAAAAGCTTCCACCTCCGAGTCATGGGAGATGGAAAGATTCATCTCCAAAAGCCACCAAGACCACTTCTATGATGTTGTGGCAAAGAAGAATGTGATCCCTGAGGTCCCTTTCAAGCTCAAAAAGAATGAGTATCCGGAAATCCGACATGAAATTCAAAGAAGAGGGTGGGAAGTCATAACCAACCCCATGCAACAAGTTGGAATATTGATGGTTCAAGAGTTTTATGCCAATGCATGGATCACTAGGAACCATGATCAAAGTATGAACCCGAGCCCAAAGAATTATCTTACAATGGTTAGGGGGAAATACTTGGATTTTAGTCCGGAAAATGTGAGGTTGGCGTTTCACTTACCCATGATGCAAGGTGATGAACGCCCCTACACAAGAAGGGTCAACTTTAACCAAAGGTTGGACCAAGTCCTTAGGGACATTTGTGTGGAAGGCGCCCAATGGAGAATAGACTCCAAAGGCAAGCCAGTCCAACTAAGAAGACTGGACCTCAAGCCTGTAGCTAGAGGATGGTTGGAGTTCATCCAAAGATCCATCATCCCTACAAGCAACCGATCTGAAGTTACTGTGGATCGGGCCATCATGATTCATAGCATCATGATTGGAGAGGAAGTAGAGGTTCATGAAGTCATCTCCAATGAACTCTACAAAATAGCTGACAAGCCTTCACACATGGCACGGCTAGCCTTCCCCCACCTTATATGCCATTTATGTTACTCAGCTGGAGTTATCATAGAAGGAGATGTCTCCATTGAAGAAGACAAGCCCATCACCAAGAAAAGGATGGAGCAATCAAGAGAAATTCCTCACGGCCCTCAAGGAGAACATGAGGAAGTTCATCATCAACAAATGCCTCAAGAAATGCACTTTCCTCCCAACAACTATTGGGAGCAACTCAGTACCTCTTTAGAAGATTTGAGCCATAATGTTGAACAATTAAGGGTGGAACATCATGAGCACTCCATCATTCTCCAAGAAATAAGAGAAGATCAAAGAGCAATGAGGGAGGAGCAACAAAGGCAAGGAAGGGACATAGAAGAGTTGAAGAACATCATGGGTCCTTCAAGAAGAAGACGCCACTAAAAGGTGGATTCATTCATTGTTCTTTATTTCTTTCTGTTTTCGGTTTTTAATACTATGTTTATCTATGTTTTGTGTCTTTATTTCATGATCATTAGTATGTAACCATGCCTTAAAGCTATGAATAAAATCCATTAGTCCTTCACCTCTCTTAAAAGAAAAATGTTTTAATTCAAAAGAACAAGAAGTACATAATTTTCGAAATTATTACTGAATTTAATTTAATTATCTTGATGTGGTGACAATGATTTTTGTTTTCTGAATGAATGCTTGAACAGTGCATATGTCTTTGGATCTTGTTGTTTATGAGTGTTAAAATTGTTGGCTCTTGAAAGAATGATGAACAAAGAGAAATGTTATTGATGATCTGGAAAATCATGAATTTGATTCTTGAAGCAAGAAAAAGCAGTGAAAAAAAAATGGCGAAAATTTTAAGCAAGGATCCAAGGCTTTGAGCATCAATGGATAGGAGGGCCCAAGGAAATTAAATCCAGGCCTAAGCGGCTAAATCAAGCTGTCCCTAACCATGTGCTTGTGTCATGAAGGTCCAAGTGAAAAGCTTGAGACTGAATGGTTAAAGTCGTGATCTAAAGCTAAAGAGTGTGCTTAAGAGCTCTGGACACCACTAACTGGGGACTCTAGCAAAGCTGAGTCACAATCTGAAAAGGTTCACCCAGTTATGTGTCTGTGGCATTTGTGTATCCGGTGGTAATACTGGAAAACAAAGTGCTTAGGGCCACAGCCAAGACTCATAAGTAGCTGTGTTCAAGAATCAACATGCTTAAATTAGGAAATTCAATAACACAATCCAAAATTCTAAGTTCCTAGAGATGCCAATCACTCTGAGCTTCAAAGGAAAAAGTGACATGCCAAAACTGTTCAGAAACAAAAAGCTACAAGTCCCGCTCATTTAATTATAATTAATATTCATTGATATTTCTGAATTTATAGTATATTCTCTTCTTTTTATCCTATTTTATTTTCAGTTGCTTGGGGACAAGCAACAATTTAAGTTTGGTGTTGTGATGAGCGGATAATTTATACGCTTTTTGGCATAGTTTTTACATAGTTTTTAATGAGTTTAAGCTACTTTGAGGGATGTTTTCATTAGTTTTTATGTTAAATTCACATTTCTGGACTTTACTATGAGTTTGTGTGTTTTTCTGTGATTTCAGGTAAATTCTGACTGAAATTGAGGGATTTGAGCAAAACTCTGAAAAAGGCTGACAAAAGGACTGCTGATGCTGTTGGATTCTGACCTCCCAGCACTCAAAATGGATTTTCTGGAGCTACAGAACTCCAAATGGCGCGCTCTCAACGGCGTTGGAAAGTAGACATCCAGGGCTTTCCAGCAATATATAATAGTCCATACTTTATTCGGAAATTGACGACGTAACTTGGCGTTGAACGCCAAGTTCATGCTGCTGTCTGGAGTTAAACGCCAGAAAAACGTCATGATCCGGAGTTGAACGCCCAAAACACGTCATAACTCGGAGTTCAACTCCAAGAGAAGTCTCAGCTCGTGGAATGATCAAGCTCAGCCCAAACATACACCAAGTGGGCCCCGGAAGTGGATTTATGCATCAATTACTTACTCATGTAAACCCTAGTAGCTAGTCTAGTATATATAGGACCTCTTACTATTGTATTAGACATCTTTGGTCTCAGTTTTGTTTTATTCTTCATCCTAAGAGGCTATTGATCACGTTTTAGGGGGCTGGCCATTTGGCCATGCCTGAACCTCTTTCACTTATGTATTTTCAACGGTGGAGTTTCTGCACACCATAGATTAAGGGTGTGGAGCTCTGCTGTACCTCAAGCATTAATGAAGTTCTATTTTCTTTTATTCAGTCTCTATCTTATTCTTATTCCAAAGATATTCATTCGTACCCAAGAATATGATGAAGGTGATGAGTTAGATAACCCTCATTATCATTCTCACTTATGAACGCGCGTGATTGACAACCACTTCCGTTCTACATGCAACCGAGCTTGAATGTGTATCTCTTAGATTCCCCAACAGAATCTTCGTGGTATAAGCTAGATGGATGGCGGCATTTATGAGGATCCGGAAAGTCTAACCTTGTCTGTGGTATTCCGAGTAGGATCCTGGGAATCCGGAAAGTCTAACCTTGTCTGTGGTATTCCGAGTAGGATTCCGGTAATGAATGACTGTGACGTGCTTCAAACTTGCAACCTGCTGGGCGTTAGTGACAGACGCAAAAGAATCAAGGGATTCTATTCCAGTAGGAGCGGGAACCAACCGGTGATTGGCCGTACTGTGACAGAGTGCGTGAGCATTAGCTTTCACTGCGAGGATAGGATGTAGCCATCAACCATGGGTGATGCCTCCAGACTGATTAGCTGTGCGAGTGACAGCCGCATAGGATATTTTCCCGAGAGGATAAAAGTAGCCACAGCTGATGGTGAACCCCTATACACAGCTTGCCATGGAAAGGAGTAAGAAGGATTAAGTAGAAGCAGTGGGAAGGCAGACGTCCTTGAGCCATACAGCACCCCCATTCACTTATCTGAAATTCTCACCAATGAATCTACATAAGTATTTCTATCCTTTTTATTATTTATTTCTTTTTACCCTCGAACCCATAAATAATGTTTAATTCGCCTGATTGAGATTTACAAGGTGGCCATAGCTTGCTTCATACCAACAATCTCTGTGGATTCGACCCTTACTCACGTAAGGTTTATTACTTGGACGACCCAGTACACTTGCTGGTTAGTTGAACGGAGTTGTGAATTCAAATAAAGAAAATAAACAGTGCCCTAAGAGTAAACATCATCAAAGTATAAAGAACAAGTGATCACAATTTCGTCCACCAGTGCATTATTTTGATATTGTTGTTTATGAATGTTAAAATTGTTGGCTCTTGAAAGAATGATGAACAAAGAGAAATGTTATTGATGATCTGAAAAATCATGAAATTGATTCTTGAAGCAAGAAAAAGCAGTGAAAAAAGAAAGCTTGCAGAAAAAAAATGGCAAAAAAAAATAGAAAGAAAAAGAAAAAGCAAGCAGAAAAAGCCAATAGCCCTTAAAAACAAAAGGCAAGGGTAAAAAGGATCCAAGGCTTTGAGCATCAATGGATAGGAGGGCCCAAGGAAACAAAATCCAGGCCTAAGCGGCTAAATCAAGCTGTCCCTAACCATGCGCTTGTGTCATGCAGGTCCAAGTGAAAAGCTTGAGACTAAGTGGTTAAAGTCATGATCCAAAGCAAAAAGAGTGTGCTTAAGAGCTCTGGACACCACTAACTGGGGACTCTAGCAAAGCTGAGTCACAATCTGAAAAGGTTCACCTAGTTATGTGTCTGTGGCATTTATGTATCTGGTGGTAATACTGGAAAACAAAGTGCTTAGGGTCGCGGCCAAGACTCATAAGTAGCTGTGTTCAAGAATCAACATGCTTAACTAGGAGAATCAATAACACTATCCGAAATTCTAAGTTTCTAGAGAAGCCAATCATTCTAAACTTCAAAGGAAAAAGTGAGATGCCAAAACTGTTCAGAAGCAAAAAGCTACAAGTCCCGCTCATCTAATTATAATTAATATTCATTGATATTCTGGAATTTATAGTATATTCTCTTCTTTTTATCCTATTTGATTTTCAGTTGCTTGGGGACAAGCAACAATTTAAGTTTGGTGTTATGATGAGCGGATAATTTATACGCTTTTTGGCATTGTTTTTAGGTAGTTTTTAGTAAGTTCAAGCTACTTTTAGGGATGTTTTCATTAGTTTTTATGTTAAATTCACATTTCTGGACTTTACTATGAGTTTGTGTGTTTTTCTGTGATTTCAGGTAATTTCTGGCTGAAATTGAGGGACTTGAGCAAAACTCTGAAAAAGGCTGACAAAAAGGACTGCTGATGCTGTTGGAATCTGACCTCCCTGCACTCAAAATGGATTTTATGGAGCTACAGAACTCTAAATGGCGCGCTCTCAACGGCATTGGAAAGTATACATCCAGAGCTTTCCAGCAATATATAATAGTCCATACTTTATTCGGAAATTGATGACGTAACTTGGCGTTGAACGCCAAGTACATGCTGCTGTCTGGAGTTAAACGCCAGAAAAACGTCATGATCCGGAGTTGAACGTCCAAAACACGTCATAACTTGGAGTTCAACTCCAATAAAAGCCTCAGCCCGTGGATAGATCAAGCTCAGCCCAAACATACACCAAGTAGGCCCCGGAAGTGGATTTATGCATCAATTACTTACTCATGTAAACCCTAGGAGCTAGTTTATTATAAATAGAACTTTTTACTATCATAATCGGAGGCTGGATCCTGGATTGTATTTTGAATCCTGTTATCACATTTTGGGGGCTGGCCATTCGGCCATGCCTGAACCTTTCACTTATGTATTTTCAACGGTGGAGTTTCTGCACACCATAGATTAAGGGTGTGGAGCTCTGCTGTACCTCAAGTTTCAATACAATTATTATTACTTCCTATTCAATTCTCTTTTATTCTTATTCCAAGATATACGCTACACTTAACTTTGATGAATGTGATAATCCGTGACACTCATCATCATTCTCACCTATGAACGCGCGTGACTGACAACCACTTCCGTTCTACTCTAGGCCGGGCGCATATCTCTTAGATTCCCCAACAGAATCTTCGTGGTATAAGCTAGATAGATGGCGGCATTCATGAGGATCCGGAAAGTCTAAACCTTATCTGTGGTATTCCGAGTAGGATTCTGGGATTGAATGAGTGTGACGAGCTTCAAACTCCTGAAGGCTGGGCGTGATGACAAGCGCAAAAGAATCAAGGGATTCTATTCCAACCTGATTGAGAACCGACAGATGATTAGCCGTGCTGTGACAGAGCATAGGAACGTTTTCACTGAGAGGATGGGATGTAGCCATTGACAACGGTGATGCCCTACATACAGCTTGCCATGGAAAGGAGTAAGAAGGATTGGATGAAAGCAATGAGAAAGTAGAGATTCAAGAGGAGCACAGCATCTCCATACGCCTATCTGAAATTTCCACTATTGATTTACATAAGTATTTCTATCTTATTTTATTTTCTTTTATTATTAATTTTCGAAACCCAAAACTATTTAATCTGCCTAACTGAGATTTACAAGGTGACCATAGCTTGCTTCATACCAACAATCTCTGTGGGATCGACCCTTACTCACGTAAGGTATTACTTGGATGACCCAGTACACTTGCTGGTTAAGTTGAATGGAGTTGTGTCCACACATAGTTGAAAAAGCAATGAATTTTACAAAATACAATAACAAAGGAATCACAATTTCGTCCACCAGTCGATCCCACGGAGATTGTTGGTATGAAGCAAGCTATGGTCATCTTGTAAATCTTAGTCAGGCAGATTCAAATGGTTATGAATGATATATGAATAAAGCATAAAGATAGAGATAGTTATGTAATTCGTTAGTGAGAATTTCAGATAAGCGTATGGAGATGCTTTGTCCCTTCCGTCTCTCTGCTTTCCTACTGTCTTCGTCCAATCCTTCTTACTCCTTTCCATGGCAAGCTGTATGTTGGGCATCACCGTTGTCAGTGGCTACAGTCCTGTCCTCTCAGTGAAAATGTTCAACGCACCCTGTCACGGCACGGCTAATCATCTGTCGGTTCTCAATCAGGTTGGAATAGAATCCATTGATTCTTTTGCGTCTGTCACTAACGCCCAGCCTTCAGGAGTTTGAAGCTCGTCACAGTCATTCAATCATTGAATCCTACTCAGAATACCACAGACAAGGTTTAGACCTTCCGGATTCTCTTGAATGCCACCATCAATTCTAGCTTATACCATGAAGATTCCGATTAAAGAATCCAAAAGATAAACATTCAAGCCTTGTTTGCTTGTAGAACGGGAGTGATTGTCAGGCACGCGTTCATAAGTGAGAATGATGATGAGCGTCACATAATCATCACATTCATCAAGTTCTTGAGTGTGAATGAATATCTTGGAATAAGAACAAGCTGAATTAAATAGAAGAACAATAGTAATTGCATTAATACTCGAGGTACAACAGAGCTCCACACCTTAATCTATGGTGTGTAGAAACTCCACCGTTGAAAATACATAAGAACAAGGTTCAGGCATGGCCGAATGGCCAGCCTCCCAATACATGATCAAAAGACTCCAAATGATCAAGGATCCAAAGATTCAAAGATCTAAATATGATCTAAGATCCCAAGATGAAAATACAATAGCAAAAGGTCTTATTTATAAAGAACTAGTAGCCTAAGGTTTACAGAAATGAGTAAATGACAGAAAAATCTACTTCCGGGCCCACTTGGTGTGTGCTTGGGCTGAGCATTGAAGCATTTTCATGTAGAGACTCTTCTTGGAGTTAAACGCCAGCTTTTGTGCCAGTTTGGGCGTTTAACTCCCATTCTTGTGCCACTTCCGGTGTTTAACGCCGGGCAGTTTTGAGCTGATTTGGAACGCCGGTTTGGGCCGTCAAATCTCGAACAAAGTATGGACTATTATACATTGCTGGAAATCCCAGGATGTCTACTTTCTAACGCCGTTGAGAGCGCGCCAAATGGACTTCTGTAGCTCCAGAAAATCCACTTCGAGTGCAGGGAGGTCAGAATCCAACAGCATCTGCAGTCCTTTTCAGTCTCTGAATCAGATTTTTGCTCAGGTCCCTCAATTTCAGCCAGAAAATACCTGAAATCACAGAAAAACACACAAACTCATAGTAAAGTCTAGAAAAGTGAATTTTAACTAAAAACTAATAAAAATATACTAAAAACTAACTAAAACATACTAAAAACATACTAAAAACAATGCCAAAAAGCGTACAAATTATCCGCTCATCATTAATCCTATCAAACACTATTGTTGCTTGATCCATCAATCCTCGTGGGATTGACCCTTACTCACGTAAGGTATTACTTGGTACGACCCGGTGCACTTGCCGGTTAGTAGTGTGAGTTGTAAAATACCGCACTAGTTACTTCCTTCTTGGCAACTTCTAAGATGGTTGGATTCAATATTCTCTGAGGTTCACGGATAGGCTTTGCTCCTTCTTCTAAGAATATTCTGTGTTCACAAACTTGAGGGCTGATGCCTACTATATCCGCCAAGCTCTATCCAATTGCTTTCTTATGCGTCCTCAATACACTAAGCAGTTGTTCTTCTTGTTGGGAAGTGAGCTCCCTCACAATGATAACTGGAAATTTCTGCTTGTCCTCAAGGTAAGCATACTTGAGGTGTGGAGGAAGGGGCTTTAATTTCATTTTCTGCTCATGGCTTGGCTTTGGATCATCTGGGGCTGGTGAAAATGGTAACGAATCTTTAGTATGTTCAGAGGGTGTCCCCACACTTGGAACTTGCTCCATGTGACTCTCTTCTATTTCTTCCTGGTGAGTTGTAGCTATAATTTCATCAATGATGTCGCATTAGAATATGGAGTGATCTTTTGGGGGATGCTTCATAGCTTCATCCAGATTGAAGCTCACTATTCTGCCATCTACCTCAAAAGAATAGGTTCCCAAAAAGGCATCCAGCTTGAACTTCGAAGTCTTCAAAAATGGTCTTCCAAGCAGGATTAAAAAAGGCTTTCCTGAGTCATTTTGGGGCATCTCCAAGATATAGAAGTTAATGGGAAATGTGAGCCCCTTAATGCTCACTAACACATCTTTAGCAATTTCAACCACTGTAATAATGCTTTTATCTGCTAACACAAAATGAGCTGCCGACCTTTTTAAGGGAGGGAGCCTTAAAGCATTATATATAGACAAGGGCATAATACTCACGCACACTCCTAAATCACACATACAGTTAGAAAATATCACACCTTCAATGGTACAGTTAACCATACATGGGCCTGGATCACTACATTTTTCAGGTATATTTCCCATTAAAGTAGATATAGAACTACCTAAAGGAATAGTTTCTAATTCATTAACTTTATCTTTATGTATGCACAATTCTTTTAGAAACTTTGCGTGTTTAGGTACATGCTGAATAACATCAAAAAGGGGAACAATTACCTCAACCTTTTTGAAGATTTCTACCATTTTGGGATCAAGTTTCGTCTGCTTTCTGGCTTTCCTAGCAAGGTGTGAAAATGGGATAGGAGTGGCGTCTCTTACAGCTTCAGCTTGCTGGGGTTCTGCATTCTTTGGTTGGGCTGCTTCTACTTCAGCCATGCCTTGTGCTTCATCTTCTTCTTCAACATCCTCTACCTCAGCCATGTCCTCAGCTGGGGCGTGTTCTAGCGGGCTTGGTTTCTCAGGATTCCTCCCTTGTAGTGTGGTTCCAAACCTCAAGGTAATGGCATTGATGCCACCCTTGGGATTGGGTAATGGTTGAGAGGGGATTCCACTAGAGCTCAAAGGCTGGTTGTTGGAGTTATTTAGTGATTCAATCTGTGAGACAAGAGCTTGCAAGGTAGAGTTCAGACCATTTAGAGTAGAAGTAAGGTTGTTTTCCATGGCCTGCTGTCTCCGATCAATAGATTGTAATAACTCATCATTAGAAGATGAAGAGGGATAAGTGATCTGAAGGGTCTGCTGAGATGCTTGAGGCTGCCTTAGATGAGGTGCTCTGTAGGCCTGATTCTGATTCTGCTCTCTGATGTTGTTATTGTTATTCCACCTCTGGTTTCTATTGTTATCTCTGCCTCCTCTGTTATGATTGTCCCTCCAACCCTGGCTAGAATTATCTCTCCAACTTTGGTTGGAATTGTCCTGCCATCCATGGTTGTAGCTGCCACCTTGATTGTATCCTTGATTGGGGCGATCATAGAAGTTATGAGTGGCTGTCACAGTGTTGTCTTCCTGCTGGAGCTGCGGAAATTCATCAGTATAATGACTATAATTAGCACAGATCCCACAAACTCTTTGTGGAAGCAACTGTTGGCCTTGTTGTGGTAGAAATGGCTGAGCTTGCTGAGCTTGTTGTTGACTCAACTGCATCTGCTTCAGTAAGTTGGTCATTTCACATATACTCTGAGTTAGAGCAGTAGTCTCTTTGCTAGAAGATACCTCTGTAACAGCTTTGGAGTTGCTTTGCTTTTGCCTGTGATTCCTAGTGGATTCAGTTAAGTCACTAATCAATTGCCATGCTTCATCAGTGGTCTTGTACTTTTTCATAGACTCATTTCTAACACCTTCCAATGTGGTCTTATCTTGAGGCTTCATGCCATGTATGAAGTAGCCAAGCAACACTAACTTCTCAATCATATGGTGGGGACATGCTTCCAGAAGATTGTTGAAGCACTCCCAATATTCGTGGAGAGTCTCAGATTCGCCTTGAACAATCATGGAAATTTCCTTCCTCAATCTATCAGTAACTTCAGCTGGAAAGAATTTCTCTAAAAATTCCCTTCTAAGCGTATCCCAGTTAGCAACAGTCGCTCTAGGTTGGGCGTAGTACCACTCTCTCGCCTTTTCCTCAAGAGAAAACGGGAAAGCTTTTAATAGAATAGAAGTTTCATCTGCACCATCACGCCTGACAGTAGAACAGGCTGCCTGAAAATCCCTAAGGTGCTTGATAGGCTCTTGACTAGGTAAGCCATGAAATTTAGGCATCAAGTTGAGTAGTGCAGTCTTTAGTTCAAAATCTGCAACCACCAATGGGTGGTGCGCTTGATACGGTTGCAGTGTAAAATGAGGGGCTCCAGCTTCCTGGATAGTAACTCTCCTAGGTGCTGCCATGTCACCTGCACGTAAATCAACCGAATCAATAGAAAAGGAGCTTGTTTCTTCCTTAAGTGATGTTTCAGATTTTCCCTCGGAGAGGACTAACCGACGCCGAGCTTGCCTTGTACGTGAAATAGTTCTTTCAATCTCAGGATCAAATACCTGCAAGCTTGGATCAGGTAGTGAATGCGTCATTCAATGAAAGAAACATACAGCTCATAGTAGTAAAATAAAATAAAATGCAAATAAATAAATTCCAATCAATAAATTAGCACTCTATTGCAACTCCCCGACAACGGTGCCAAAAATTGACGTGGCAGAAATTGGTAGATTAAGAATTATTAAGAAAAATAGCGTTGCAAGTACAGCTCTTAACCAGCAAAAATCCACTTGTCAATTTAGAAAAGAGTTGTCACAAATTTTAGAAATAAAATACTAGGAGTATGAGTCCCAGGTCGTCTCCCAATGAGTTGCAGGAAGATGTGCTATTTTATTAATCAGAGGTTTTCCAAAAGGTTTTTGAGTTTGAATAACAGGAAATTAAATCAGAAAATTTATGTAATTTAAACAAAAATCTTAACCAGGAGAAGATTAATCAGAAGTTCTATCCTTATTGGAATTTTCTCAAGATCAATTAATAATTAGTGGTTGTTTCTACTTAGTTATCCCTCAACGAATGAAGGAAAGTCAAGTTAAAAGTTAACTTCTATTCACAAGTCCTAATCCTCTCCCTTGGGAAGGATTAGAGTTAGTGACTAACAAGCCAACCAACAACGAACCAATTACAATTGAACTCTTGAGTATTCCAACTCAAGATTCTCCTTTTAATCAACTCCCAATCAAGTTGGAAAACTACTCCATTATCATAAATGTAGACTTCACAAAATTAAGAGGGAAAATAAAAAGAGACATGATAAACAATAATCAAAGAGATCAATTAAAAATAAAAATAGTCTTTGTATTAATAAACTCTAAAAATAATCCAATCGTAACTCTGGGCAAATTAAAGATACGAAAGAGTAAGTGAAAGTAGGTAAACAAACTAGAATGACCAGTTCCGGAGGTAGACTCTTCTCAATAACCAAAGCCAAAATCTTCAAATCTTAAATTATGAGTGTAAAGAAAAACCTAGAGAAAAAGTAAAATCAGATCTAAAACTAAAAATTATGTGGAATGATAATTGTCTTTTGTCTCTGCATGTTCCCTGACTCTAATCTGCGTTTATGGGCCAAAAACTGGGTTAAAACGCGGCCCAGAATCCACGCCAGTGACTTCTGTAAATTCTGCAGATCGCGCACGTCACGCGACTGCGTCGTCTAAGTGTTCGCGTCACTCAGCGTTTTCCGTGCCATGCGTGCGCATTGTCCACGCGTTGTGACGCGAACGCGTCACTGCGGTTTCCTCCATTACACGCGGTCGCGTGAGCCATGCGCCCGCGTCACTTCTCGCTGGTCATCTTCTCAATTTCTTGTGTTCTTTCCCTTTTTGCAAGCTTCCTCTCCATTCTCTAAGCCATTCCTGCCCTATGAAGCCTGAAACACTTAACATACAGATCACGGCATCGAATGGTATAAAGGAGAATAAAAAAATATACAATTAAAAGATCTTTAGAAAGCAAGTTTTCAATCATAGAATAATTTTGGGAAGGACTTGTAATATCATGCTAATCATATGAATAAGTGGGTGAAAGACTTGATAAAACCACTCAATCAAACACAATATAAATCATAAAATAATGGTTAGGAATCATATATGCTATATTTTTGCATCTTTTTTTTTCGTTCCAGTCTTCTCAAGTTTCAACAGATTCAAATACCAACAGTTTTGCTAATAGAGTTGAAGAAAAAGCTGGAGACGCAAAGTACTCAAGTCATTCTATGGATGAAGTTGCTACAATGATATGCAGCACAATTTCGGTTTATGGAGACAAGGTAATTACGCTCTATTCATTTTTTTTGTCTAAAATTACTTTTCAATTCCCTAAAATTACTTATAATTGTTGTAGTGGTCAATGATTGAATGAAAACTGATTATTTTAATTTAAATGTAGGAGATGTGTCTGAATAATGAAAGTTAGAATGTCGGAGTAAGAAACAAAGATGTTGGAGCAAGTTCCAGGGATGGAACTCACATAAGAGACCAAGAAACTAAGGCAGACTTGTTTTAAAGCTAATTACAAAAGGAGAAAACTTTTGGCCTCCAAATCTTATTTATCATCACTTAGCTAAGTTACTTGTCTTGTATATTCATAATCTAAATAGTAAAAATATCACTTATTAGATGGTTTAAATACATTATTAGATATTAACATAGTTTAGAGAACAGGATGGTAGATTTGACTTATTAGTGCTTATTGCAATGTTTGTATCTTGGTTAGTTTAGTAAGACAAGTTTTTGTATAACAGTTATTACTTTTGATTTTCAATACTACAAAATCATATATTATATATAGTACTTTGTTTATGCGTTATATAATATTTTGTTTATAGATTATGATTTTTTGTTATTGTGAAATTTTAATAAAAAAATTATTTATTTAACGCGATAAAAATGACAGTAAAAACTGCCATTTTAAACAATAAAAAATATCACTTTAACCAACCACTGTCAATGTAAAAATGGTGGTTCAAAAATATCATTTTAACCAACCAAAAACGCCATTTTAACCAATAAAAATATCACTATCAGGGTAAAAACGGCAGTTTCAAATGCCGTTTTAACCAACCAAAATGCCACTTTATCATGGTAAAAATGGCAGTTCAAAAATGTAATTTTAACCAACTAAAAGTGTCATTTTTACCCTAAAAATAACGGCAATTTGAACCGTCAATTTAACCAACCAGAAAATGCCATTTTATTTAGAAATAATGGCAGTTTGAACCGTCACTTTAACCTATCTGAAAACCGCCATTTCAACCTAGAAAATTATGGCGAATTTTAGAAAACTAAAAACCATTGTAATAACCAGATTGACGCCTAGAATTATGTCACTATTTGGAACCTCTGTTCTTGGTAATAATAGCGGTTCAAACTGCCGTAAATATAAAAAAAATTGCCATTTTTATCAAATTTTTTTTGTAGTGATCTCTCTCTCTCTCTCTCTCTCTCTCTCTCTCTCTCTAATTTTCTGTCTTGAATTTGAATATGGTGTTGTTGTTAATGAATTTTTGAATCTGAACACTACAAGAAACGTGGGATTTAGCAGCCAAAGATTGTCGGCTGTTGTCCCAAACCGCTGCAGCTTCATTGAATTGATGCGGTTCCTGGTGCGTAATTAAGCTCCGCTCCAATTGTTCTGACCTGAGGCGGTTTTGGCATTCACCGCATCAAATAACCCTGGGGATGAGGGGTTTTGTTTCCCTAAGATACCCAAAGAAAAATTTAGTAACCATAACACTTCAGTCTATGGCGCGAGAACCCCAGCAGCGCAAAGGTGAGTCAAGCACTGGTCTCCTCCTCCGCCGTCGTGGCTCTTCCCTCTGTCAATTCCAGCTTGCACGTCCGCTTCATCGTTCTTCCCGGTCACCAGTCTCCTCCCTTAGCCATGTAGCTCCCGTGCGCGAAGGTAAAGTGGAAGGGGTCCGAGTCTTCTCCTTCTGCCGTGCATGTCCGTGACGTCGTCGGCGTCCTCCTCAGCCATCCGTCCCTGTGTCATCGTCGGCAGCCTTCTCCTCTTGCCCTGTTGTGCGTTGTCGATCGCAAGAGACTCCCCTCTCAGTCGTATGTTCCCCTCCATTCTCCCAATTTAATTTTGGTGGCTGTTGGTAAATTAATCTTGCATCTGATCCTTGTGACTTCTGATTTAATTTGTCCCCAATTTAATTTTGGTGGCTGTTGGCCAAATTTTTCTTCCCCAATTTAATAGCGGACAGGGAAGGGAGTGACCGCGGCGACGGATAAAGGGCGCGTGCCCGACTGAAGAAATCGGCTGTGGCTCCGTGAACGACAAGCGGCGGCCGCGGTAATCGGAGGTGGCAGATCCTCTCCTTAGTTCCCTTGGTCTGTACTCTCCGTCTCTCTCTTCCTGTACATTTTGCTTTTTTTTCGGTATTAAAAGGATAAGTAAAGAAGCTGTTGTTGAACTTAGTTTTAGGGTTTTGGATTACTAGAATTGTGCTGATCTTTGCAATGAAATGGTAAAGCTGAACCTAGACTTGATGAAGTGAAGATGATGATTTGTGTGTGAGTTGAAACTAATTAATTAATTATGGGTAAATGGTTAGAGTCTGTTCCATAATGTGTCATCATATTTGATTAAATGCTTCCATTTTGCTTCATTTTGATATGATCACTTACTTGATTTGGTTTGATTCACCTATTTATTACCACTTTGAGCTGAATTATTATTACTATTGAATATCTCTGAAGATGACATAGATACTAAGAAATTTATCTTCTGATTAGGAGCCTCAACATTTGGATTCATTTTCTTGGTTTGGAACATTTATGTATCAATTCATCCATATCACCTCAAAGGAAACTTTACTCTGTTCTGTACTTGATAAAATATAAACTTATAAGGGACCTTCTTGGGTCAGGGATTAGGGATACTGACAAGGATGATTAGGGCAATTGCCAGTTTCATGCAGTAATATTCCCAGATTGAGAAGTTTTCTTAGTTTTCAAAAAAACAACTTTGAGAATAGGAAATTTTTAAAAACATAGAATATTGCTGCAGCTCATTCAAAACTAAATGTAATAAAGAAATGCTTTGGATAGTTATGTTTTTAATTGATGCATCAGTATGAAGTTTAAAAGAATGAAAATTCTTCCCAAACAGATTTTTATGTGCTTGTCAAGCATAAATCCAAAGTTGATTATTGTTCTTTAGGGTATTCCATTCTCAAACTGAGTACTAGAATATATGAGACTTTTTTGGTGTGTGTTTCAAGGTTTGGAATTTTAACACAAGAAGTTAGAGCCAAGGATGTCTCTTCGTATAAAGGCTGTGGTAGATAAGTTTGTTCAAGAGTTGAAAGAAGCATTAGATGCTGATATTCAAGATAGGATCATGAAGGAGAGAGAGATGCAAAGTTATATTGAAGAGCGTGAGCATGAAGTAGCAGAGTGTGAAGCTGCATGAAAGGCTGAACTTTCTCGTCATGAGGTATCCATTTCTCTAAAATTTATAATGTTTGTAGTGGGTTTTGCTACAAATCACTCTCATGATTAATCATATATCCTTGTATGATCATATGGATATATTTAAAATGTTAAAGGAATTAGAGAAAGGAGAAAGCAGTAGCAATCTAGCAATGCTAGTGTCACTTGACTTTTGATGATTATCCTTTGTTCCCCTGTTTCAATTTCGAAGAGGTAAGGGTTTAAATTTAAACTTTTCACTTCCTTTGTTTAGCCTCTAAAAATTTATCTCGCAAACATGCCCTTTTTTCACCTGATGTTATCACTGTCGATAATCAAACTGAGGATGCAACAAAAGAAGGTAGCAATTCAGGTTCTTCATCTTCGATGATCCATGGTGCAAATGAGAATAAAGCAAATTGGAGAACTGAGAGTGGCTCTTGTCTATCTCCTCGGCTAGATTACCAACAAAAGAAGGCAAGGCTCCTTTTCATGCAAGAGGAGGTTGGTTTTTACTTCCTTTAACATGATTAGTTAATTTAGGATTAGTTATATGTTGATTCTAGTCTTAATTTGATTTGGTTAATATTATCTGCTATTGTTAGTTGAGTTAAGGTTAAAATTAGTGTTAGTTTATACATAATTAAACATGCTGTTAAGAGCTTCTTGAGTTTGAATTTCAATTTGTTTGGATTGATTGATTGATATTTTGCTGAGTCCCTGTGAAATGCTGCTGATTTTTCATGTAATTGGTGTTGAATTTTGATTTGGTGTTGCAAAGAATGCTTGTTAGTGTTATTTTGTGTTATTTATGCTTTTGCATGCCAAGTGTTCGACAATATGCCAAGTGTTTTCAATATGCTTCACAATATGCTCTTTTGTTGGAAACTTTCAGCACATAAAGTTTGATATGTATATAAAAGTCATTTAATTGAATAGAATAAACGTATGAAGATCAAAGTGGTTTAGGAGTGTAATTTAATTTTCTCTATGTTTTTGTATCTTTGAAGTGACTGGACTGCTAAATTGGATTAGTATTTCATTCTCTATTTTCACTGCTAGGCTTGCTCCTAGTTCATAGAACAGTTGCTTTATGTTGTGGCACATGCAACATGAACTCTCTGAAATATACTACTGCCTTCTTTAATACCAAACCCCTTACTCTATCCATTATATATATATATATATATATATATATATATATATATATATATATATATATATATATATATATTGCTTGTGTTGTTGTAAGTGTTTTGGTGGATTGTTTTATTTTATTTTACTATTAGTAAGTATAGTAGTTAATGGAGAGCAAAGAAGAAAAGGCCTAATTAAAATCTAAAATCCGTTTGTGGTCTACATTTAATTAATTTGAACATATGATCAATTTACCTTTCTAGTAGGACACCCCTCACCCTCAAACTAAAAGACTATAAAATCAAATGAGTTTCTTTTGAATTTTTTACAATGTAACCGTTCTTGTCTCAATCAAAGTAATGTAGCAGATCTGGTCATTTAAACAAATTACATAATGGATAATATGAATCTTCCTATCTCTTTCATGCACAGACCACACTTAGTTGTAGTAGGACATCATTGTTCTCTGTTTTCAAACTATAAATGGCATTATATAAATAGAAGCAATTTGAATATTTACTTTTTCTAGTTTTATATATGTTATATGCTTTATTATATAGAACAAAATTTTGATCTTTTCAATTGTCATTGTGATCATGCTAGCACAAAAAGCATGAATAAATAATTATGTTCTTGTTAAGGATTTGAATGTACTTGTTGATCAACTTATACTACTATTTTTATTTATTATGTGCTTTGTAGTGAAGTTTTTAGTTAGAAAGCTTATATTTGATAATATATACATATAAATGTGCAGCAGAATCTGTTCATTATTTTTTATGGTTCTAAAAATAGAAGAAGATGACACAAAATTCAGGTAGATATTCAGGTAGTAGATCAACAAGATAGAAACATACTTCTATTTTAATTTTTTTTATTCTTTTTGGAAAAGGAGAAGAAGGAATTAAATATTATCATTCATGGTGTGGAATAAGGCGATTAGATAGAACATATAATTTTGAATTTTTTTCTATCTAATTTAGCAGTTGTTAAACAAATTGGTGGTGCTAGGCGGATTGTAATCGACTCCTGCCTTCCATATCCCTCCTGTTAAACAAACTATTAAGCAAAATCTCTATACTTTTGATCAAGCAATTCAGGTGAAATTCTTATGTTTGTGTTGAATAATAATATAATATATTGTTTACATATCTTTCCTCTGCTCTGCTTCTTTTTGTATAATGAATTAAGAATACATTTAAGAGGCATTAATAGGAGAATTTGCTTTCAGTTTTTATTATATATTAAAATTCAAGGGCTGTAATGAAAATAGCTTCTGCATTGAAGTTCAAATTGGCATTATATACTTAACTATATATAAGGCAAATATTGCATGGGTGACTCCCAGTAAAGAGAAAAGAAAAGAAAAGATATTGTACGAAGTGAACGTGTTTCATCGTTTAGCTTCTTGTTTTTTTATTTATTTTCATGTGATGTGCAGCATTGTCATTGTGAGTAATCACAGTTTTATATTAGTTAGTTAATCTTTACTGTTTTTTATTTTGTTTTTTGTAAGATAAGTTTGTGATGTATCTATATATCATCACTGCTACTCATACTAATAAGAACATTAATAATACACTTCATTTCATGCAATCTAGCTTAGTCTCATCTTCTCTACTCACTAATTCTCTGATTTCATATCATCACAGCAATTTTTTTGATATTTTAGTGTTCTAACATTGCAAAATTTTTCATTTTGCTTATGGCAGATATATGCAGTGTCTTTCACCATTCGTATTGTGGTAAGTGTAGAAAATAGGTGAACAACCAAGAATTAACATACTTAATTAAATAGTTCATATAATTTTATTTGATCTACTTTTTATTTTGTAGTTTGATTTCATGTTTATTGCATTGATTTGGAAGTTTGATTTTGCACCCTTTATGATGTTGATCATTGCCATACTAAATAATGGTAAGATAATATTGTGCTGAATGACCTTCATATAGTTTGCTTGGACTGTTGTGTGATTTTTCAATGATATTTTCCTTCACCATTATCCCTTTAGGTACCATTATGACAATATCCAAGGATAGAGTGAAACCATTCCCACAACTTGATAGCTGGAAATTGAGGAGATATTTGCTACTGGTATTGGATTGTTGTGTGATTTTTCTGGCTTATGAAGGACACTGACTTCTTCTCGGTAATCAATTTAATTTCACTTTTCTTTCAGTATATTTGGTTGTATGTAGAAACCAGTAGGGATGAGCTCTATTATAAATTTATACATTAGATTCATCTATGAAAAGTTTACATGTTATCACCTACTAGTGGAAATTGTGACCGTATATGCTAACTGGAGCTTTGCAAGAATCAAGGAAATGGGATGGGATTAGACTGGTGTAATATGGCTCTACAGTTTAGTGACCTATGTGCCTTTTGATTTGCTTAAATTTGTGATTATATATCTATCTATTGTTTATTTAGTGTTTTTTTATTAATATCTTTAATAAATATGATGTAAAGAAAATAGGTTATAGTAAAGAGAAATGGTATAAACCATTCGAGTAGTTAATCAACTTTTTTTTAAGCTCTTGTATGAAATTGTGGAGGTTTAAAACCGTCACATTTTAAAAAAAAATCTGCATAAATTTGCGGCGGTTTTAAAACCGCCGCAAATTTTTTTTAAATTCATTGACCAAAATAGCGGCGGCTCTGTGACCGCTGCAAAATCAATTATCTGATTTGTAGCGGTTGTGCCAGCGGTTCATTCAAACCGTCGCAAAATCAAATTACAACCCCCTAATAGGCGACGCTTGTAGAACCGCTGGAATTTTGTTTTGCGGCGGTTTTAAACCGCCGCAAATACATAAAAAAACCGCCACTGTTCGGCGTGTCTCTTGTAGTGGAATACATTGTTATTATTAATTCTGTGTTAGCTTTATTTAATTTTTTGAAGTTAAAAAAAATAATTATTGTTGAAGATTTGGGTGGAATCTGAATATATTGTTGTTGATTCTGTGTTAGTTTTGTTTAATTTTTTTGAAATTAAAAAAAAATATTATTGTTAAAGATTTGGGTGAAGAGAGTGCACAGAGCACAAAGAAGGAAGATTGAAATAAACAGATGATAATAAAAAAAAAAGATGATGATAAAGGATATTTTAGTTTAAAAATTAAAAAATAATAATTTCAAAATATTTAATAACGTTGAAAATAATATTAATAAAAAAAATCGAAAACAATTTTAATTTTGACTCAAAATGTTAGCAACTAAAAAAATACTTACCCCTTAAAGTAACTATTGAGGGCAAGTGGCAATAGTAATTCTTGATTGATGACAATGTATCGATTTCTAATGTTTTAATCACCAATCGGTTAATGTGATGTCTATAATTTAATCTTCATGCAATATCTGAACGGTTAAGATCGATGTTAATTATTTCATCTATTCTTGTTTACCTCTCATTTTCAATTTTTTTCCCACAATATTTGTTTCTCTCATTTTTATTCAATTTTTTTTACTTATTCATTATATTCTTAATCTATAATATCATTAAAAAATATTTATTGTAACTCTATTTGTTAATTAAAGATTTTTAGTAATAAAATTATATTTAAATTATTCTTAATTTCAAGTTACTTAAAAATTAGGGTAATTTATATCAATAAAATGAAATGACATTTAATTTTATACTAATATCCTAAAATAAAAAATGTTACATACTTCGATTTATATAAATACATTAATAAAATAGATGTAACATTGGACATTTCATTTATTGATGTGAATTATTCTATAAATTATGTATTTAAACAAGTGATGTATACAAAAAAAAAAAAAAAAAAAAGAATAAGAATGGAATGAGAATTATTTATAGAGATATTCGGCCTTGTATTTTTAGACAACGTGAAATTTAGATTAGATAAAAAGTTAGAGCATGAAACTTGACGAATAACAATTTTAACTTTGCTATGATATTATATTAATGAGTCTAAAAAAATGATAAAAAGCTATAAGACTTTCTTTTTAAAAAAATGTGAAATTTTATACGAACATTAATTGACGACCCCCAGTAGCGCGCCTTCCAAGTTCCATCTCCATTGGAATAACAATCTCATTAATTGTTTTTTGCCACTTTAATTATTTTTAAATTTTATTCTAATTAAGCCCTTAGTTTATTGCGGTACCGAGATTCTAGTAGATAATCTAAAAACTAACTGCATCTATGCCTGCCCTGTACCAGTTTGAAAATCGGCTATATCTCTTCCGTGGAAAAATATATGAAAATAATAATAAATGTAATTGTTGTAAGAAGACTAGTATTGACGAGAGTGACACATTCTCCAAGTTGGGGTAGATTTTTACAGGCTACCTATTACGGCTGAGTTAGAATTTAACAGTGTTTCATTGTGTTGTCGATCGTTTTAGTTTTCTCCTAAATTCCAACAACATTTTGACTAAACTTTTTATCTTTTTATTACATACATTAAAATCAATTATTAAAATTAATTATTAATATAAAATATATATTAAAATATAAAAAATATTAAAAATAAAAAATAAATTATACATATATTTTACATATTATTTAATAATTAATTTTAATACAAATAATAATTTTTTTTTTTCGTATTACATAGTGACTAATTTGATTTGTATAACATACATAAAAATTATTCATTATTCATTTTGGCCAGTTCAACAACAAAAAGTAAGAACATGTATAAAACTTTAAAAGTTTGAAGACTCATATTACTGTTTCATATACTATATATTACCATTTAAAAAAATGAAGCAATATAAAAAATATTTTATATATATAAAAAATATTACTAATTTAATTATTATGTATTTATATATAAATATATTTATAATTTAATTTATTTTAATGTGTATTTTATATTAATCACTAATTTTTATAATTAATTTTAACATACACCTAGGTGAAAACAATATACATGTAGCAGGTCCTTAGCAGTCCTTAAGGATGTTTCTTAATTTGGTGAAGTTAGGACTGAATAACGACAAGATATCATGCTTTCGGCACAAAACAACACCAAACAAACCATCCAAGTCTACAATTAATTAGCCGCAGCTATATTTCTTCTTCCTAATTCCTGTTAACGAATATTTTGTTAGTTTTATGTTAAAATTGCTTCAGTTATATATAATTTTAGTAATTATTAATATTTTATAATTTTCTTTTTGCATTGTGCGTGATTTTGTAGCTGGCATTTTAGAAATTTTGTCATCAATATTAATATTTTATATATTATTATTATGAGTTTTATAATTTTTAGTTTTTAAAGTATTTCCTTTTGAAATATATAATTACTATTTTCATTCAAATAAATGAAAAATGGGTAAGTTAGATATTTAATTAGCGGTTTGCAGAAATTGGAAATTAAAATAGATATTTTAGTTCAATTTAATCAGCTCTTAAAAAAATGATAAGTTAATACAATGATTATAAACTTAAAAAAAAAAAACTGGACAATGCTATATATATATAACGACTCACTTAAATCACTTCAAGAAATCCAGCAGACATCGGCAATTTTGGCTGGCACTGTAATGATATTAGTATTTTGCAACGATTTAATCTTAATCGTGATTAAATCGTTGCAAAAATAAAAATGTTGCAGCGGTTAGTACGGCGGAAGATCGCATACTGCTATATCTGTTTTTGTTTAGCGGTAGTTTTTTCTTAAACGGTTGCAAAATTAGATAACCCTTCCTTACATGCATATTTATATGTTGTCTTTATTTTTATTAGTACTTAAATTGAAATTGCCCTATTTAACTTTTATTATAGATATACTAAAAAATTCTTTTAAGAATCTGTTTAAATCACTGTGACACTAATTTTGTATTTATTTACAGTAGAAAAAATCAAATTAGAATTTTTAAAAAATATATTTTTAATCATGTGCACAAATTCACTAATTATATTTTTTCCTTTAATATAATATTCTTTAGGGATAAATTTAAAAAAAAATAAGTCAACTTTTAGAATGAATTCATATAATTAAAACAAAGTTCAATTCAACGTAAATTAAAGTTTTTTCGAAATTTCACCTTACTAAATCTAAATTAAGATTTTTATTATAGACAAATATTTAATACTATGATCCAAACCATCAAAATTAAAGGAATCAAACCAAGTCTTAAAATCATAGATCAAGAAATCCATTATATATATCATCAACTATTAGTTTTTTGTGCAGATCAAATTTTAATTCAAACATCAGATTGACCTGGTCAAAAGTATTCTGTTATGAATCTACATGCTTTTAAGTGATAGAAAATTTAATAAGTCATCTCCAAACCATAATTGTGTTAAAATTGAACCCTTTATGCCTATACACCATTTTTTTTATCTATCTAAAATTCCATTGTCTTCTTCCGAAACTCTATTGATATCTGCATGGTCATGTCAGTTCTATTGTCTTAATCTCTGAAAATTTTAACATGTATAGAATAATGTAAATATACTCAAGTCATAAATAAACTCCCAAGTAATTAGATGCTAATTTAGAAAAAAAAAAGTACATTAACATGTTAAGACGTTTTCCGAAACTAAACAAAATATAGAGCAAATACCATTTGCCTTGTTGAGAGTTTGGGCATATTTCTTATAAAAATGTTTTGTAAGGTGCAATTCTTTAATCTTTATTTTTTCTGTGATACGATATCTAACTCAACAAGATACTTGTTTGTATAGTACATCTACATACTAAAACTATAGTAAAGAGTTTTTTATATAAAACACACCATTACTTTGTGATAAATTTTCTATATAAACAATTTATTTATTTATCTTTAATTTAGTAAGTATGTCTTCAGAATTCTTTTCAGATATATCATAAAAACATATCCAAAATTTTTTTCATACATTGATCCCCAATAAATTAAATAGTTATTTCAAAATCCCAAATGAAATAGTTATTTTAAAAAGCATTCTGAAAGTGATATGAAGTCTGTCTAGACCTCATAAGATATTTTGTTAAAATTAAGGTATCTCAGAAATTTGTTGTAAAGAACTTTTAATAAAGTTTTTGAACTTATACCTTAGTGCATTTTGCTACGTACAAATCTAAAGATTTGAAAAACTTTTAAGTTCTTGTTTTAGATTTTGAAAAAGAATCAAAGTACAATTCAACCTTTTGTTCTCGTAAGCTTTTACTGATTTCAAATATCGTGTAGCAATTCATTCTTCTTAGTTCCTTTTAAGGGTCTTTGATTTGTATATACAAGGAGAGAGTGTCACAGTGATATTGGAAACCCTTTCTTTCTCACTGGGTGCTTATACCTTAAATTTGCAACAAGTACACATTCTTTAAGTTGGTACAATGCTTTCAGCATAAATAAAAAAATATTGCACAACCATAGGGTGAGAAATCTTTTCAAATGGTCTAGCTTGATTAACATACTCACATTTTAGTGCCAAAATATAAATATCTATTAGTTTGAACACTTTTTTGAGGTCTATTAAGGATATATTCCTTGCTTCTGAGGTATAGAAACAAAGTCTTTAATTTGTTTCTTTTGAGGTGGGCTGATAACTACTCAGAATCACGTTCTAAGGTGTTTTCCCATTAAATCCACTCATCTTGGGTCTTATATCATTCTAGTTTGCAATAAATGACTTAGAAAAACAAAATCTCTGGTGCTTTAGAAAATAAGCAAACCGTTAGACATGAATTAATGAAGTTCTTAAATGATATTTGTCTTTGTCCATCAACAAAAATTAATTTGGAGTATAAAACTAATAATATCTCTCTTTTTTATAATGACAAATCAAATATACACTACTACGTTTTAGACCTTTAATAACATTTATCTTGTAATATTTATTAAAATGTTAGTAATTATCATAAATTAAATATTGAGTAATATTTATACTCAAATGTTAGTAAATACATTTAATTTTTTGAAAAACTTACAAAAAGTGTTGCTTATTCTCAACTAGATCTCACAATCCAAACATGCATTTTCATTCTTAGTTCCTCACTTTTGCTTTTAATGCTCTGAAATGATGAAACCACCTCTCCATCCTCTTCAATTTCTTGCTCCGCCTCTTCAATCTGTCGTTCCCTTCATCGATCTTATGGTTCGCAAATAAAAACCACAAATCGCGTGCTCTACTCCGGATTCGCCTCTTCATTCTCTCATTCGCTACTATCATCGAAGTCGCCACCATCGTCACTGCCATTATGATGATAGGTAAGGATATCTCAAATTCAATCTGAAATATCTGGTTTAGGATCTGAATTGGAAACTCTCCAAGTATGTATATCTTAATCTATTAGTAATTGCATGAGAAATTATCTGCAATTGTATTTCTCACTCAACTGATTGAAACTTCTCATGATCTGCAATTGAAATTATTCATTTCGATCTGAATTGCATGATGTTAAAGCTTCTTATTGCAGATCAAAGAAGAGAAACTTCAACTGTACAATTAACTTTTCTTATCTTTCACTGAATTTGTTTTTTCACTTGACTTCTCAATTGTAGCTAAAAAATTATAGTTAAGAATTTTCATTGTTATGCGAATAAATACATATGTTGTGTTTGACAATGAATACAAATTTTTTTAGTATAAATTCTTTTATGAAAATTTTTTGAGTTTTTGGGAGTGCATTTAAGATGTTTGAAGAAATGCCTCAAAAAACTTTGTGCATTTAGGATTGCATTTATGAAAGTTACTACCTTGACTGTTTCAGGTACAATTATTTTGTTGTGATTTGTTTGCTCACCGGATAATCATCAACTACAGCAAGGCATTCTAGTTATTTCCAAGTGGTTAATCTATAATCAATTTAAATTTTTTGCTTCTAAAGGAATCAAACTTGGAGAGATTGGGAGTGTGCGAGGCTATGGTAAATGAGTATAGTAGGGTCTAGGAGATCTTGTCCACATCTTTTGGTAAGCAATAACTTTATAAGCAACCGTTTAAACTAGACAGATTTTTAAATTTCTCTACCTAAAGATCTATGGTATTTGTATGCATTATAAAAACATAGTTGCTGCTTTAGTTATAGATTCTTATACACTAATTCTTTAATAATGCTTTCAAAACTTCATACCTTTATCTTCCATCTAGTTACTTAAATAATGCTAACAATTTGCTAGACTCTCGAGAGAGGCCTTGAATTAGATGACACTTGGATTCTTGACTTTTGAAATTACGACAAGTATGATTTTGAAAATTGCACCTTTTCTACCACATCAAGATGATAAAAATTTATTGGTTACATGATAGTAATACTTACATAGATTAGTTGTATTTGTGTTCGGATGTACTTTTGCAGAATTGATTTGGTTAGAACTGATTTTGAATTAGAGTGATTCGTATTTGATCGTTTCTTTTCTCCCAGAATCAATCAATTATGGAAGTTATATAAAGTTCTTTGAGTTTCTGCATAATCTTCTATTAATAATAATCTTTTTTAAGTATACTTTGCTCACTAAAATTGTGCATTTAAAGTGTGTTCACTTTTTTATATTTATTCATCTCTTAATTTACTACTCAAATGAAATTACTTGAGACTCAAATAATGGTTATTTCCATCATCTAAATAAAAAAGTTATCTATCTAGAGGAGATCAGAACACATAAGAACAGGACTTGGTTATGATGATCACTTTGATAGAAGTGAATACATATCTTTTGTTTATAGCATTTATTATTGAATTGAATTGAGCAGCAGAACACAAGGTAACAGATTGTATGTTAATTTTTGTAGATTTTATGTTATACATTGAATGATTTTCAGGAAGGTCCAAGGTTGAATTCATGAGCATGTTGCAGGTGTGTGACAAACAAAAAGCTATACTATAGTGGATTGGTTGTAGCTGGTGTTTTTCCATCACCTTTTGATTATGCAAATGTAGTGACTACCACCACTCACAAGTCACTTCATAGCCCCTGTGGAGCTATGATATTCTTTAGAAAGAGTGTTAGGGTGTGTGTGGTTCAAAGATTAAATTTTATTATTAAGAATATCATTTTTAGGAATATAATGTCTAGGAATGAGATTACTTGGAATATATGATTCCCATATTTGGTTGTAAAATTTAATACATTAGAATATTATATAATAATCTTAGAAATGACTAAATTTTTGTTTGATTGAGTTTAAATATCTTGGTCATATTATATAATATGTCAAAATTACCCTTAATTATTCAAATTAAAATATCAACGACTAAAAGTTAAATATTTTTTAAATTTACTAAAATACCTCTAATAATAAATATTTTTAGTTAAAATTATTATTAATTTTAAATTTTTTTAAATTTACTAAAATACCCCTAATAACAAATATCTTTAGTTAAAATTATTATTGATTCTAAATTTTTTAAAATTTACTAAGATACCCTAATAACAAATATCTTTAATTAAATTATTATTGATTTTAATTTTTTTAAATTTACTTAAATACCCCTAATAACAAATTATTATTGATTTAAATTTTTTTAAAATTTACTAAAATACCCCTAATAACAAATATCTTTAGTTAAAATTATTATTGATTCTAATTTTTTTAATTTACTGAAATATCCCTAATAACAAATATCTTTAGTTAAAATTATTATTGACTCTAAATTTTTTAAATTTACTAAAATACCCCTAATATCAAATATCTTTAGTTAAATTATTATTGATTCTAAATTTTTTAAATTTACTAAAATATCCCTAATAACAAATATCTTTAGTTAAATTATTATTGACTCTAAATTTTATCTCTACTAATAAATTTACTATAATACTCCTAATAACAAATGTTTAATTAAAATCAATTTTATCATAATTAAATTAGTGACTATGACAATGTAAAAGGAGCAGTGTTCATCTCAGATGATCCTCAACTAACTGAATGGGAGCATCTCTATTCTCCTAGCATTGTAATTACTTCCAAAGATGCAAAATCTGTGATCAATTATGCACAAAGCAACAAAAATCTAAAAGCCACCATCAATTTTCAACAAATATTTCTTAGAATCAAGCCATCACCAGTTGCTGCACATTATAGTTCAAGAGAAACTTTAACTAGTTTTCCATGGATCTTAAAACCTGATATAATGGCACCAGGAACTAGGATTTTAGCTGCTTATATTTCTCACAAAACAACAGCAACAATTGGTACAAATGTCTTCCTATCAAGTCACTATAATATTCAATAAAAATTAAAAAATAGCAATATTTAAAACAATTTCTTCAAAAATGGCAAAAGTTTCTCCGGTTGAAGTTGGAACACCATGTCGATCAGACTATTGTCCGTTAGAATGCTAAGGTCAGCCTTCATTCTATCATCACCGCTCAAACCAGGAACATCTCTCAACAGTGCCATTAGCTTCATTCTGCGCTCAGCTCCTTCTTTCTCATGCTTAAAACAAAAAACCATATCAACTAAAACGGCTGTGTGTTCTTGATAAGCACCTTTCATATCTCTCATTGATTCTACTACTATGTCAATCACTTCCTCACTTTTGCTTCCTCTTTTTCTTTTATTCCTTTCTATATATGAAGCACTAGGAGCAGCAGAAGAACTAGGAGCAGCAGAAACACGGAGCAGCAGAAACACCAGGAGTTGGAGGGTCCTAAAAATTAAAAGCAACACCAGCAGGAACACCAGAAAATTATTCAATATTGATAGAAATAAAGAACAAGTAGCCTAACTGATTATACATTCTCTACACTTGTATATACAAGCATTATCTATGCCTTGGCCAGCAAAACTAACAACATTAACTAACTAAACATAACCAAATAGAATATTAACTACCCTGATTCTAATTCTGTTTGCATAATTACATTCATATCCTTTTTTATTATACTCCACAGAAATGAAAATCAATATTTTTTCTAAATGCTCAACATGATGGGAATAGTTAAGGCTAGTCACAGGCACATGTTAAAGTAAATGAACTAATGAAGAATCACTCCAAAATCCAAGAAAATACACAGCAGCAGGATCAACAATAAGTGAATTTATGTACATAAATTAGAGTCAATTGCTTACGTACTTGAGAATCAGCTTCATATTCCATTTCGGTCTCTCCCAAATTTACTTGGGTGTTTTCATTGACTTGCCGATCACTCAAGGTTGCTTCGCGCTCAGCCTCCATTGTAGCATCTGCTTGAGTTATATTTTCTGCATTGCCTCCTTGAGCTCTATCTTTACCAAATGCTATTCCCAACTCTTCAAAATGTAAAAATGGTTTATTGTAGAGGCCATTAGCATTAGGATGGGACTGGAATTAAAAGAAAATAAATAAGCAATAAATATTAAAAAGCTAAGATAAATAAATTTATATTAAGAAAGTTATTTAGAATTTACACTCTTCCATTCATTGAAAATTTGTCGCTCCACCACAATCATTTTATCTTTATCGTTCCAACCAAATCCACTCCCAGCTGTGCCCATCTTCTCAACTATTACAAAATATTATCTTTTTAGCAATTTCACCCTTGATTCAATGTGTGGATTAGCCTAAACATATCATAAGAATTTAGAATTATTACTACTAAAACTATATTTAATAAACTGAATTAACAAAAAGGCATTCTTCTATTGTAAATTAACAAACTATAAATGATTAACCTAATAAACAGATTCAGATTATCTAATTAACAAACTATACAATTATAAACAAAGAAAACAAGTATTATATAAAAAAAATTGTACCTTAAGATTAGATCTAGGGATCTTTTCATGAAGCATTTTTTCCAAATATTTTCTATAACCAGATTTAAATGTGTCATTGTCACACTTTCAAGAAGTAGTTGCAAGCTCCACCAAACATTCAACTAGTTTGGAATCTTCATGTGGTGTCCATTGATGTTTAGTTTGTTTTGAATTAGGTCAAGAATTTTTCTCCATTCTCTATAGATTAATAAGCAGAAAATAACACAAATGAGACAATTTTCATAAGCAGATTAGTAAGCGGATAACAAGCTATATTCAACAATTTTTATTTACAGATTAATAACTGAAAACTCAAAGGAAGTAGGTGCATAGATCAAAAGAGCCTAGAGCAGGGCCAGTGAAGGACTTTATTAGATGATTTATATAGTTTGTATGAGAAATAGTTATAGGATATGCACATACGTATATATTCCTTTTCGTTAAAACTGTGTCTCGAGTTACATCCACAAATGATTCAGAGATCGAAAATATTTAAAGCCCATAAAAAATGGAATGAGATGAAGAAATGCATGTCAGAATTTAAAAATTTAAACAAGCAATGTGGCAGAAGCAGATAGGAAGGATAATCATATCTTTGGTACAAAATTTTGGTTAGGAATTGAATTAAAAGATAATATAGAAATTGAATTAAAAAAATAAAATTATTAAGAGAAAAATGAATGTTGTTTGTGGTATATATGTGGTGTGCATATGGAATGACAAAATGGGTTAAAGAGGTAGAGCAAAAGTCTAATATGAAGGGATACATACCGATGATGTCAGAAGAATATGAAGTCTCTCTAATAGTGGAACGTAACCACTCGTCGGCCTTTAAATTCTGGTTGTTGTGGGAAAAGAAGTACTAAGTTACTAATAAGTTGGTCGATATTGCTTAAATTAAACATAGCTAATATATGCAGAAAAATATATATCATACCCACAAATGATAAAAGCCTTCTAGTGGGTCATTTCACTACCTGAAAAATTAAAGCATTATTTGTTATTAGAACACAAATTAACAATTAAGTACCTTATTATTTAGAAGTTAGAACTTATTAGAACACAAATTAAACATGGGATGGATCACATGTCATACAAACCTCAGAGCCAGTGACATGGTCATGGATCTTGGCTTCAGGATCAGCACATGACACCTGATGCATGCAAATTAAATTAAAATAAATAAATAAAAGGGCAATTTAAAGATTATTTATTTGGATTCCTCAGCTCATCAATGTTTTAGAGCACTACTACTTAGTACTATACTCTTTACCTCTGCCATGCAGAAGAGCAACATCACAAACATGATAGCAAGAAGAAATTATAGAGAAGCTATCATTTTCTTTTCCATTTTTATGGACTCTATGAAACTTGAAATGTATCTTGCAGCTAGCTACTATTAATATGGTTTTTATAGTGCTAGCTAATTCTCACAGTTGCAATTACAATCACACTCTTTCTTTTTTTGTTACTGTGTAAAAAATTGTATTATTACTAAGAATCAACTAATAATGAGTATCTTAAAACATTAGACAACAAAAATTTAAAAAATTAATTAAATTTTGAAAGATACCCTTAATTAGAAAATTGATTTATGTGGATGATTATTATTTAGTGCAGGCAGAAAATGACAGGTAGAATTGTGAAGGCATCAAGTAAGCATGCATGTAGAATTGTAGATTATTAGTTGTACACACACAAAGACATATGTACCTGAAAATAAAATAAATTTAAAGAACACAGAATACAGGATATATTTTTGTACATTTTTGTACCTCTAAAATAAAAAACACAAGATACATGAGACATAGCACTAACTTAGTAAGTGTAAACTTTATTCACCAAAAGTTACTACTTACTACTACCTGATAATTATATTTCTTCTTTTAGCTATGCTGCAACTTGGACAAATAACAAATATTAACAAATAGTTATGCCAATTATAAAAGCTTCCAACAAAACTAAAGAATACCACAACCAATAACCGTTTACACCATGGAAACCCAATTTTCAATATGAAACTAATGGCAATGCCATGTCTAATCAAATGTTCTTGAAACATCAAAGTAACAAAGAAGTTAGGCATCAGAACAAGACAAAGAAAGAAACATTAACAAATTCAAAAGATCAAAATTCAGCAATTATTATATATAAGATTCAAAGAAAAAGGCAACAAACAGAAAGTGATCTTTAAGTTTTGTTCAAGAGTTGAAACTATACAATAGAAGCACTTAATAAACCAAGCAGAAAACAAATCATCAAATCATCAAAATCGGTGACAACAAGCTTAAACTCTTTATTTGAGGCAAATCATTGAACACGTTGTTTGCATGTAACATAATCACAGAGAGCATCTAAGAAATCAAGCAAAATAAAAAATAAATAATTAAATTAGTAGTCTATTGCAGAAAATTAGTGTAATATGATGTAGAAAGTATAAAAAAATCCAAACCTTAATGAGAGATTTGAAGAGAATTCAAAGAGAATTCGCAGAGAGAAGCAATGTGAACATGAACTCAAAGAAGAAAAGGAGACCAGTCTTCTGTTTAGGGTAACGGTGGCGGTGGCGTTGGTGAAGTCTCACTGATTTGGGGACAAAAAAGAGGCTCTGCTAGGGTTTCTCCGTTTCGTTCTTCAGAGAGAAATGAAGAAGCTGAAATCTGTATTAAATAACAGGGGTAATTTAGTCTTTTTATTTCATTATTTACATTCCATTCCCATTGAAATTAAAGATAACTAGGAAAGAGATGGAGATTAAATTGGTGGTAATTCAATTCCTTAAAATAAAACATACTCAGAAATGATTTATTAAATCTTGAACCAAACATAAAAATAAATCATTGCCATCTCAGAGTTCCTGAGAATATACTTGCATTCCATCCAACCACACACCCCCTTAGAGAAACTAACAACTCAAGCACAGGAGGTAAATTGCTTAGCCATATTCATTTGACTTTGTTTTGTTCTTTTCTCAATATGAAATTTCACTTTTATTTATATGTTCGGTTTGTGCTGTTTTAAATTCATGACATTAGTCAAACATCGATACGGTAATTCTTTTTTTCATTTTCTCAGGTGTTGTATGACTACGACGACCGAATCAATCAACACTACTACATAATTAATTTTTACTAATATTTAAAAAATATTACCTAATCATATTAAAATATTACTTATATATATTAGTAATATTTTAACAAATGTTAAATATACTCTATGCTATTAAAGAGTTTTACTAATATTTTTTTTAAATTTAATAATATTTAGTAAAAATATTACAATACATCTTCTATAATAATATTATGAGAAATATTACAATAGACCTTTTTTAGTAACACTTAAAGAAATGTTACAATAGATATATTTTGTAACACTTAAAAAAATGTTATGATAGATATTTTTTGTAACACTTCAAAAAAATGTTACAATAGATATTTTATATAACACTTAAAAAAATATTATCATAGATATTTTTTATAGCACTTAGAAAAATATTACTATAGATATTTTTTATAATACTTAAAAAATATTACAAAAGATCTATAGTAACATTTTTTAGTTATATTATACTATTTTTTATTTTATATTATACACAATATAAATATACTAAAATTAATTACTACAACATGAAATATTTCATTAAATTTACAAATTTACAAAATGAAAATTTTATAACCTTTTATTAATCAATAATCATTATACAAGTTTGCTTCATGAACAAATAAAATAAAAAAAATACTTATAGCACTTAAACTCTATGAATATTTCATATAAAAAAGAAAAAAAATGATACAAAAAAGTATACAAAAATGTTATTGGCATTATCAAGTGTTTTGTCCATGTGATTCATCAAGGCATTCTTTGATGGGCATAATAATCCTAAACACATACCTATAGTAGAGATAAATTACTTTTACTATATGCTGAGAAGGGTAAAAATATTTAAATAAAAAAATACAAAAAGGAACCGAAAATGTGCAAAAAGTACAAGTGTATGCATGCACTATTAAGAGTAGGTAGAATACTTGTGTTTTCTTACTTGTGTTTTCTTAGTTTAACTCATGGAAAAAATTTTTCACAACAAATTATTTATAATCAAATTTTAATTCTTTCATAATTTAATTTTTTTTAATTCAATTAATTGTCAATTTCTTGGTCAACTAATTAAGAGAAGAGATGAAGAACAGTTTCAATTTTAAGCCACACGATATATTATCCCTAGTTGAAATATATGTGTAATGATCTGATTTCTAGTACGTCATGATCATACTAAAAATTCAGTGTCACCAACTTGTTTACCTAAAACTTTAACTATTTATTATTAAGCCCATAATCGTATTAGCACACTATCGAATTTTTGGAAAAACTTTTTCATTATAAAAAGATTTGCGAGAAAAACTAATTAAACATATATAAGCCATATAAAGAAATTAGGTAAAAAATACACAAGACCAACATGACATATAAACATAACATAGATCATAGATCATACATACAAATACAGGTATTGTCATATATGATAAGTTAGCGTACAACCCTTCACATCTTGCTTCTATATACATAATCAACACTCCAAGCCCTAGTCCATATAGGAAGCCCCTAAGTTAGCACCTGAAACTAGCCTAGTCAACTATATACATCTTATCTTCTCAGTGAGTCTAATAAAAAATGAGAGACTAAAACACAAAAACTAGGCTAACATAAAAGACTCCCATAAGTCACATCCTCAACTCCCAAGCATCAATTGTCATCATCAGAGAAAATTACAATCACATCTGAACACTCCGCAGGATCCTCGTCCTCATTATAAAAAATCTTAACAATCTCACGAATGCCCTCGCACTCGTACTACTGGTCTGGCCAATACTCGTCAGTCCACTAATGGAGGTGGTGTGTGGCTCCTCAGATGGCAGCTCAGACAAAGATACTAAAATCCGCTCTACAGGAATATCCTCCTCAGGTATAAGCTCTGGTATATGCTCTTTCATAGGCTCAGGCTCAGGCTTAGGGTCCACCTGATCTTTGGGCTGATTGAGGTGCTGATGAGTTACAGGTCCATCATGGAACGGGTGAAATAGAGCATTCGAGTGTAGCCAATGCAACAAAAACTCATAAGGCATGTCGGGGTTAAAGTGCGGAGTGTTAATCGGATGACGGAAGGGATGGTCGCGCAGAACGTACATACAGGTCCTAATCTCTGTAGCTTCTACATAAAATCTATGCTATACAAGATCCTCATACATGTAGGGAGGGTCCATCTCATAAAACAGGAATCCGGTCTCCATCTGAAGGAGAGGAAGAAAAGGGGTAAGAACTAGGGGATTCTTAGTAGGGTCGGGGATAGTTAGTCAAGTCAGAATTATCACAGTTCAATTTAATTCACAACCAATTATACAAGATTCACAGAGAAGCAACCAATCACAATAATTCAGTATACAATTAAAGAATGCACAAACACAAGAAGACAACCCAATCAATTTCATATCATCATGTAAAATACAAATGTTTAGCAGGGATGATGCATGTCTTTTCCTATCGCAGGCCATAAACTTATGTGTTGGTTGCCTATTCGCTCCCAACAATACTCAGGAACAAGTCCCAGATATGGCTTTCGAAATGCATACAGTGTGCATATAAGTCTTACGGCCAGGCCACATATAGTGTGACTTTTAAATGTATTTCAATATGCTTACATATGAAAAATAGTTCTCAATGTGTGGGCGTCTTTACTATACATTTAGCACTAAGACCTAAACAAGTTTGCATCTGCTCTCCTGTGGCAAGAAGTCTTTTAAAATTTTTTCTTTATCTTTGCTCTTTGCTCTCCTGTGGTAGAGACCTTTTTAATTACTACATTCTTTTCTTTTCTGTTCTTTGCTCTCCTGTGGCAGAGGTTCTTTAGATTCTTTTAATTTTTGCTCTCTGCTCTCCTTTGGCAAAGATTTCTTTAATATTTTTCTTTCCTTTTCTTTTATTTCTTCTTCTTTTCTTTCCTATCATTCCATAGTATAAATTATCTTCGCATTATCCCCTCGCCTTTCACTAAGTGTCTTATAGAAAGGGAATCAAAATTTCTTAATTTAGATTTGTCTTTCTAAAGCTTTCAGGACAGTTTTTTGCTTATCCTTTTATGATATCATAAATAAAATAATATCTTTTAAATAAAATACTAATATATTATATTGATACAAATAATGTCAGTATTAATACTAAAAGAGTATTAACTTTATTATTTTTATATCAAAACCTGCTTATTAACGTTTTATTCTTTAAGCTTTTAATTATTTTAATTTTTAACCCAACATTTTATAAAATTACTAATTTTAATTTCATATTTAAAAAAAATTACTAATTTAATTTCATATTTCTAGAAATAACCCTGAACTTTTATAAAATATCCGGTTTATTATGAAACTTTTACTTTGTACTCAAAATACCCCAAAACTTATATAATTACTATCTTTTAACTCCGATCTTTTATCAAACTACATTTTCATATTCAAAAATAATATTTGTGTTGATGACAAACATTCTTTCAAAACCAAAATCTTTTCTTGTGATCTTTCAATATATATACTTGATTTTAAATTCATTTTTGAGCTTGTCGGTTATTAATTTTTTACAGTTTTCAATTTAATTCCTTAGCCATTAAACCTCATCCATTTTATTTAAAAAATAACACAATGAAATCTCCAAATCAGCCTCATTATCATGTTTTGGACAGCACAAACATGATCAAATCACAAGCTTAATTACATATAACAATATATCAACAAAATTTAATATAAAGTCAATCAAACTCCATCAATAATAAATCACAACAACCATTCACTTATCCATCATAAATTTAATCGGTAAAAATTTATCAAAATTCTATTTCCGTACGAAATTAAAATACTCGAAATTCTAAAATAGCTTTATGACCAAATTGTTAAAGAAAAAAATGTCAAAAATTAATTCTTTTACCAGAAACATTAAATGGCTGAACTCCAAAAAAAAAGTTACATTACTGTTAACTTCTATAAAAAAAAATGATACCAACACATACATAAAAGAAAAAGATATAAATACTTTAATTAGATTAAATTTTTTATTAAAGTTAAAGATCATAAAAAATCGTAGTCGAAAAGTTGGAGGTTTTCACGGTTTCTCTTTCTCTCTCGGTCACTTCTTTCTCATATTCCAATTCAGTGGTGAAGGAAGAAACAAATGAAGCATACAGTAATGACTAGTAATGATGATGGTGATTAATGGAAATACGAAACATGTGTCGCGTTATATATATATATATATATATATATATATGTCACATTGGCTTTTTTTTTTCTAATGATTTGGCTAATGATTATGGTTAGGTGATAATTGATCCGGAGTCATGTATATTTATATACATATAAGCAAAGTTTTCATTTCTTTTCTTTTGTTTTGCTTTTTTAATGGCTTCGGCCAATGGGTACATCTATAATCACAAATGATATAATATATATAGGATTAAATATATATGAATTATTAATATAAATAATATTAATAATTTTATGATAAAAAATATTTGATGAATCATTAGAAATTTTAAACTCATTAAAAAATATTGATAATTATTTATATTAATAAAAGTCGGAGTTAATAATAATATTAATATTATTATTAATGTTTCATTATAATTAGAGCAAATAAAATATATAAATAATATAATAATAAAATTATATTACTATTTATTTATTTTGGGGTTTTCGAAGTCGACTCGTTAAAATAAAACTAATCACTTTAAAATATTATTTTAAAAAATTCGCGTTAGTACAAAAATTAGAGTTGCTACAATATGTCTATATTCAAAATTAGCTAATTTTAAATAATTGAAGATTATGAGATGAATTTTAAATTAATTCCAAATTAATTTTTCCAAAGTAATAACAAAATTTAAGACAGAATTAGAATATTTTTCAATACTTCTTATCATTAATGATGAAGAACAAAATTCAATCTTAAAAAGATAAAGAAGCATGAATTAAAATAAAGAAAACACACATTATAAATCCATAAATCAAGCAGAGCTCTTAACCTTCAACAATGGAGGTTTAGTTACTCATAAAAATAATGAAAACTAAAGCAAAAGAAGAAGATAAAGGTATGAGATCTTGAATTGTGTTCTAAAAATCTTCTTCTCGGATGTTTCCTTTGTAAACTTTATTCACTTATTTATATCCTAAGTTCTATCCAAAATTCAAATTCAAAAACCAGCTCTAATCACGTTATAGGAATGATAAGATAACTACCTACTTAAACTCAAATAAAATCTTATCAATAATTTAAATCTAATCTTGAATCAAATTCTAACAACTAAATCTTTATCTTTCTAAAAAGAATTAATGCTAACAAATCTCTTCAATCTTGAATCTTCTAATGAGATTAAAACTTTGCATGATTGCAGATTGAAATTGGGTCCGACAAGTGTTATATCTTAGGAGTTTAAGGTTTTAGAGTGCCGGACGTATTTCAAGTTTGGGCACTGGCCCATTTGTGCCTCCAGGGCCAGAGACGCTGGACATCGGTGAGGGACTGCTGGGCATTGGTGAGGGTTTGTCAGGTGCCGGCAACTGGACATCAAGTGGCAGTGGATGGATGTTGGAAATTCATTGTGATATTTTGGGCATCCAATTTTAATGTTTTGGGTCTGGTTAGATTTCTTTAGACTATATTTGTGTTTTTTTATAAAAAAAAAATTAATTTTAAATTATTTTAAAAACAAAAATTTAAAAAAATATAATAATACTAAAATAACTTTAAATACTTAATTAATCTTTTTAAAAAATATAAAAATTTTAATTAAGATTTAAAAAAATTAATAAAAAAAATCTAAAAATTACTAAAAATATCTAAGTATCTGATAAAAATAAAATTTTTTAAAAATTAAGATATTGACTAATAAATAATTAATTTTATATATATCACAAAAAGATATTTGTCTTTAATTTCATTAGAAACGAGAAAGGAAACTCAAGTTTAGATTAATGAATAAACGTTGAAGTTTTTCAGATTTTTTAAATGAATTTATGGAAATAATTTTGATATATATCTCATTCTGTCACACACACCCAAAATAAGAAAATCTAATTATAAGTTATAAAGACAAATATTTTTTTAAAATTATAATATTAAATAAATAATGCTAGATACGATAGTATAAACGAACGATCCATAGGGACATGTTTATATGTTAGGGTTAATTATTAAAGGTAACAATCAAATTCATTCTTAAAAAATTACTTACTTTCAAAATTTGTCTCTAAAAAATTTAAATTATCATATTAATTCATAAAAAATAAAATATAAGTTAAATTGGTCCTTCTATTAATTAAATAATAATATATCACTTTTAATATCATGTAATATAATAGATTAATATCATATGTCACAAGATAATTAATTGATGTATTATATCAGTGATGTGTGACATATCATGTGTGCCATATATCATTTGATATATCATAAATTTAGAGTCAAATTAATTAGTGTTTGAAAATATATACGTAAATTATTTTTATTTCTAAAATTTTAAAAATTAAAAAAATTAATTCTTATATAAATCTCTCTTATTTTTTTTATAATATTAAATTTTTAATATTTTTTATTTCTATTAATTTTAATCTCATTTCTTATACCTTAATCAATAAAGTTTTTTAAATAAAATAATAAAAATAATTAAATTATTACAAAATTATTTTTTTTATTTGTATTTTTAGATTTTACATTTTTAAATTCTATTTTTTATAGTAAATTTTTTTATATAAATAATTTTTTAAATTTTTTGTATTTTATTAAATAAATATAGTAATTATTTTAAGATTTTAATCTTTTGGATCTCTTCCAAAATTGAGTCCAATCTATTACTAGTTATCCATTTTTATCTTTCTATATTTGTTTCAGTTAAAATTTTTTTTAAAAAAATTAAATTTAAAAAAATTTTGATAATTGAGAAGACATAGAAAAATGACGATAATTAAGTAGTAATAATATTTTAAGAAAAAACTACATTAAGATTTTATAATTTAACGGGTGATTCTATAAATCGATTTTTTTAATTATTGAATTCTACTACATAATTAAACAATAACAAAAGTTATAATTTTAAAAAATCTAAAAGATTTAAATTTTAAGATAACTGCTATATTTATTTAGTCAAATTCAAAAGATTAGATTTTTAAGTATATAATTAATAAGAGTTTGATAAAATTATTTAAATAAAAAATTTTTATTACAAAAATTAAAATTTAAAAATATAAAATTTTAAAATACAAATAATAAAATAATTTTGTAATAATTTAATTATTTTTATTATGTTATGTACAAAGCATTTTATTGATGAATGGAGATTAAAATTAGGTGGATGTCCAGAATCGAAATTGATTACATCCGTATTTTAAATAGATTTATATAAATTGAATCAGGCAAATTTGATTTAGATAAATATTTAATTTATCAACAAAGTAAAACATCTAAATAAATCAAATTATACTAATTTAATTTACTAAAGCAAACGAGAAATTGTATCTGGGATGAATCCCTTGATAAATCTAATAAGTTCAATTCGATTCATTATTATAAAATTATATAATAAATCAAATTAACTCAATTTGATTTATTGCAGTAAGTAATATGAAATAAGTATTAATTAATGTATAACTATCTGTGATTAAATTATTAATTTAAAATTGGGTCTGCTACATATACAAGCAATTAAGGTTTACAAGTCTTATAAGTTGGCCTAGCCCAAAAATAATCTATGCGCACTCACTCCTTAGAATGGAGCGTCAATCGCACGCGCCTCACACAACGGTTACGCTTTTCAAAACACGCTCATTATGACGCACTCTTTCTCTTCTCCCTCAAAGAAAATGCAAACCGTCAAGTTTCAAGGCACATTCCAAACAAATTACAATTCTGAAGAGACGTTCGAACTCGTCGCAAAGATTAGAAGAAATCAAGAACAAAAGATAGAACTCTCCATAAAAAATCACCAGAAAAAACGAAGAAATATTATTCAAAGTAAGTTACTGTTTTACTGATCTTGTAGATTTTTCACATTTCTGTTAAGAACTAGGTTTTACTGTTCTTCTAAGTTCTTCTAGGTTTTACTGTTCTTCTTGTTCTAGATCTTATATTACTGTTTTTACTGTTCTTCTTGTTCTAGGTTTTACTGTTCTTTTAAGTTCTTCTAGGTTTTACTATTCTTCTAAGTTGTTCTAGGTTTTACTGTTCTTCTTGTTCTAGTTCTTCTCCTAACTGATTTTTGGGTGTATATTGCGTAATTTGTTAGGTGTATATGGCGTAATTTGTTGGGTATATATTTCTGAACTCATATAATGTAATATAATCAACTGTTGCAACTGTTCTAATATTGCTTATCCTTGGTGTATATTGCTTGACCTTGTAATATTGCTTGACCTTGTATATTTAAGCATGTTTGAGTGAATTGAACATCATTTTGGACTGATCTAATTAAATACTTATGAGAACCGGTTTGGGTGTATGTGGCTGATCTATGGATGTATCTGACTGATATATGGGTGTATTTTTTATATATTGACAGCATCTCTTTTTCATTGCAGTAAAAATGGCAAGCAAAAACCAAGCTGGAAAACATGTAAGCACATATGTATGTCTTAGATCAAATCAGTTTTTCATAATAGAAATATATTTGACTTTAATTTTGCTTTGTTTACAGCAAACCAAAAACCTGAAGTGTGTAACCCATTTGTTGAGTGAGAAATTCGGAAATATGAGCGAGGATAAGAAAGCAATTATTAGGGATTTGGGATTTAGTGGCTTGATGCGCATTCCGCCGCTAAGGGTGCATCACAAATTATTAAAGGAGTTGGCTAACTCCTTTAAATTAGGGAAAAACACACTCGAAACCAGCTATGGTTCGTTTAGAGTAAGACCAAACACAATAGGAGTTGCGCTTGGCCTCAATGCGTCAGGTAACTCATTACAGACATAGGTGTATATGAGCCATATTGGGGTGTATTTCAAGTGATGTTTGGGTGTATTTCAAGTGATTTTCATACTATGTTATTTTTCTTTTTGTAGGAGATCTATTTCCCCAGAAAGTTAGTTATAAGGAACTTTCTAAAGAGAACAAAGATTTTTAGAAGATTCTAGGGGAAGACTCTAAAAATTCTGACAGATGAGATGATGATTATTGTTGTTGAAAATGAACAGGATCGCCGCATGTTCAATAGGATTTTCATCCTCTATATACAGATGACGTTCCTGTTACCAACCACAATAAACAAAATCTCCTTTGTGCACTTGGCAACAATTTTTTAGATGGACACAATAAAAGAGGGAAACTAGGGAGGACATGTTCTGAATTTCATCATCAAGGACATAACAGATTACAATCTGAAAAAGAAAAAGTCAATCGACGGCTGCCTGTTTGCCCTGATGATAGTCTACTTCTATCTATCAAAAAATAAAGACAAAAAAGGGGGAAGAAAGACCTCCACAATCCTGAATTGCTAACTGGACTAGAGAGCAGTTGGTTGAAAGAATGAGAGCAAAAATGGATGAACATATGGTAAGTGAAAAGAATACTTTGGGTGTATTTTATTTAAGTGAATGCTGTTAACTAACATTTTTACTGTTTCAGGGAATTGTAAAGATGGCTGAAACAATGGAGAAATTAAAACAAGTGAAGAAAAAAGAAAAGAAAGAAAAAAAACAAAAAAAAAACAAAAAAGGAAAGCAAGTTCATCATCATCATCATCTGAGACTGAAACAACTGAAAGTGAAGTCTATTCTACCTCTGAGTCTGAGACTGAAGAAGACTCAGAGGAACCAACAAGGAAACAACCCACCCGAATAGCGAAAAAGTAAGTAACATTCTTGGGTGTATTTTATGTATTTATTTGGGTGTATTTTGAGTATTCATTTGGGTGTATTTTGTGTATTCATTTGGGTGTATTTTGTCACTTTTAGTCTTTTTGTTAATAATGATTGTTTGCCTTCTAGAATGGAATCCAAAAAAAGGAAGAAGATTCAGGAAGATTCTAATTTAGAATCTGAATCGAATGATGAGTAATGTTTTGAAATTATTATTGCTTTCCTTTCGGTTTATTATCAAAATTTCATGTATTAACAGAGCGTCTCTTATTAACTTTCAGAAGTGAAGAATCATCACCAGTAACGAAGCAAAAAACAAAGAAAAAGACTCAGAGAACACCCCAAAAGTAAGCACTTATTTGGATATTATTTTCTGATCAATTTTATTTTGTATTTTTGATTCATACTTATTTTTTCCCCCAGGAGACAATCCAAAAAGAAAAAGGTCATTGTTGAGGATTCATCTCCTGAACAAGCTCAATCCTATCATGGGTAGAGTACTTTGTAAGCTATCATCAAAATTATATTTGTTAACATGTTCTTTTATGCATGTACTATCAGATCTGAAATTGGAACTGAAGAATTAGAAGAATTCTTAAGGGAATCTAAGAAGAAGGAAAACAATGAAAAATCTGCTGCACAAGGGTATGTCTTGTTGGGGTGTATATTTCCGATCTTAAGGTGTTTTCTTTGCTAATAATTGTTTCTGGTTTGCCAGGGAGAAGAAAGCTGACATGCGATCGACAGAAGATCACTATGTCTCATCTGAAACGTAAGAACCTTTGTTTGATAAAATCTTGTTATCCTAATTTAATAGTATAGTATTTTTACTGAATAATATCTACTCTATGTTTAGAATACCGGAGGTAAACTTAGGAAGTGATGATCCTTTGTCTCAAAGACACATTGATCAAAGTAGCGTAAACAAACCAGCAGAAAGCATGTAATTTCTCTTTCTAATAACAGTTGTGTTTACTCTTTTATTACCTTCCACTTCTAATTTTGTATATATTTTTTTAGAAGAAAAAGCCCTTTAATGTTTTATTCAAGGAAAAAAAGGCATAAAACAAAAAGCAAAAACTGGAACTATGTAAGTTCTCAAAAAATAAAGCCTGTCTTTCTTTTGAATGCTTCCGGTGTATTTTTGACTTTCTTAGGGTGTATTTCAGGTTGAGTCTCGTAGAAGAATCACCCAATGACCAAGCTGAGGAGAACATGATGGTTGTGCAGGAAAAGACACAGTCACGAACAGAAGTGCTTTCAATGTGAGTTTTTCGAGTAAATTTCAACCTTATAACCATTTTATTTTCATTGGCTTTCTTAATCTTTTATTTTTGTTTTGTTTAGACTTCCAATTCAAGTTTGTCTACCTCTGTCCCAGACAACCCCAGTGCCACAAATTGAACAGACCCCTGTAACAGAAAATGAACCAACCCCTATGCCAGAAAATGAACCAACCCCTGCAAAGTCTCCAAGTGAAAAAAATAATGAAGGAACTACAAAAAGGTAAGGAATAATCTTGGAGTGTATTTGGTTATAGTTTGGGTGTATATTGTCCTTTTTAGGGTGTATATGATCCTTGTTGGGGTGTATATTTTAACGATTAATCTCTGACTAGTTTTTTATAACATGATTAATTTTATGTAACCATGCAGCACTCCAAAACCACTCCAAAAACCTGAAGAAAGCACACCCACACTTCCACCAGCTCCATCTAAAATGTAAGTTCAGCAGAGTAAAATCTAGGTTTCATTATCATTCGTATATTCTTATTCTTATAATACGTTATATGTGATCACGCAGTGATCCAGCCCCAGAAGACGCTGCTGCACTGATGATGATGGCACGGACAGCATCGTACATTCCTAAAGAAGTCCGATGCCATCATTCAGAGGGAGGGCAAAAACTCCTGAAACGCCAAAACTACTAGAATAATTAGGGGATCTAGTGGAAAAAATTGCAAGCAGTGGGGTAAAAATAGAAGGTAAAAGTCCACAGATTCAAAAGCAGAGTGGCGGAGAAAGTTTCGAGAAGTTTGAAACTCCTACGAGGACGAATGAAAATACGGCTGAAATGAAAGAGAAATGCTACATATAGGCCACACGAGTGAAGACATATTGAGATGGACGAACTAATGAGTATGACACCGTGTGCACACTCAATGCCTAAGATAGATACATTTTGTCAAAAGTCCACCTCACATCACTTAAAGCTAATTCACATATAGAAGCTGAGGTAATATTAGAATAACATTAATGTTTTTATCACCAAAATTAACTGCAATATTGATTAAAGTAAATTGATTTCGGCATCTTTTTCTAGATTGTCTCTGCCATGTGCCTCATCCTTAACCAGCAAAACATTAAAAGGTTTCGAGAAGAAGTATACTGTTTTCCCCCTGATATTGTGGTAAGGGTTACTTCAATGAATTTTGGGTGTATTTTCTATGTTAAATTGGGTGTATTTTCTGTGTACAATTGGGTGTATTTTTTGTGTTCAATTGGGTGTAAGTTGTGCATTTATTTGGGTGTATTTTATGTATTCATTTTGGGTATATTTTCAGTATTTCATTTGTTGTTTCACAATTATTGCAGAACATGGCCATTGGAAATAATCCAAATGGGGAATTCTTACAACCTAAAACTAATAAGTCATTCAGGGTGGAAGACTACCCAATGTTTATTCCCTTCTTGGACCTAAAAAAATTAGCATCACATCCATATGTAAGTTTTCATTTGTAAAACTTCTTAGTACCATTCTTTACTTATATGCCAAATAAAATAAAACACTGTTCAATGTGGGCATGCTTCAGATTTTTGCACCTGTTTGTCATTCACACCATTGGTGGTTATGGGTGGCTGATACAAGAAAGCAAAAATTTTATATACTTGACCCATATCACAAGACATGTCCATCCGAAGCCAAAATGGAGCTTAATAAATTCATTGTAACTTAGTTCTGTGTTCTTTATTTTAATAGTTGGGTGTATTTCTGTTCAATATAAGGTGTAAGTATGTACTTTTTTAGGTGTATTTCTTTATTAAATTTATTCATATATTACTGATTTATTGTGTTTTAAGGGATATGTAATTTCAAGAATGAGAGTATATGTTGGGGGGCACCTCTGAAGAGAAAGGACAAGGACAAGGAAATTGAACCACCATACATTAACATCTCAAGCCAAAAGACAAGGTATAAATCTTTCACTCTAAAAATTAAACTTTCCTATATGTAATTTGTAATTTATTTTCTTGGTTTTCAGCTATAACTGTGCTATTTATGTAATGAAGTGGCTTGAGATAATTCAGCCCGAAAACGTCAAAAGGGGGAAGTATGAGTGGGACAATTGGACCAAGGTAAATATGTTTAAAACTATATAACTCTGTATTACTTTACTCAATTAACATGGTTGATTAAACAGAATATTCTTTTAAACTATAGGACGAGGTGGACCACTATAGAGTAGAATATGCTTCCCGGATTCTATTCAATGAAATAAATCAAGACAAAGCTGAAGCCATTAGGGGGAGTTATGCAATAAGACTGTCAAAGCCATCCTTATTATTATTGAGTCCATATTGTCAAATAGATTCTAATGATATTAACACTGAGTAATGTAACTATTAGGTAGTCTTGTAACAAATTGAACACATACTGTAAAAATTTGTCAATTATAAACTAGTTCTATTCAATGAAATTTTTTTCCATAGTTAAACAGTTTGTGCTGTATTCAAAAGCTCTGTATTACAGGTGGTAAAATATGAAGGAAAACATCAAACCAGATATAAATCAAAAACATAACATTTTACACCCAAAGAAAATTGAATATACGCCCAAGAAAAGTTGGATATACACCCAAACTTCTATCCCCTGATGCTTTACCCTAAACCCTAAAAACTCTAAACCCTAAAAACTATAAACCCTAAACCTTAAAAACCATAAATCCTAAACCCTAAACCCTAAAAACCCTAAACCCTAAAACCCTAAATCCAATGCCACCCAACCTACGATACACCTGAAACACGGAGTTTTACACCCCAACAATTTCAATATACACCCAAACTTCTATCCACTGATGCTGGATTCCTAAACCATAAAAATCCTAAAAACCTTAAACCCTAAAACCCTAAAAACCCTAAATCCTAAACCCTAAACCCTAAACCCTAAAAACTCCTAAAAAACCCTAAAAGCCCTAAACCATAAACCCTAAAAACCTAAAACCTAAACCCTAAACCCTAAAACCATAAACCCTAAACCTTAAACGCTAAAAACCCTAAACCCTAAAAACTCTAAACCCTAAAATCCCTAAACCCTAAAGATCCTAAAATCTCTAAACCCTAAACCCTAAAAACCCTAATCCCTAAACCCTAAATACTAAACTCTGAAAATCTTAAACCCTAAACCCTAAAAACCTTAACAACCTTAAACCCTAAAATCCTAAAAACCCTAAACCCTAAAACCCTAAAACCCTAAACCCTAAACCCTAAACCCTAAGCCACCCAACCTACGATGCACCCAAAACACGAAGTTTTACACCCCCAACAATTTCAATATACACTCAAATTTCTATCCACTGATGCTGGATTCCTAAACCCTAAAAATCCTAAACTCTAAACCCTAAACCCCTAAACCCTAAACACTAAACCCTAAACCATAACAAATAAAAAATAAAAATTTATAACATAAACAGCAGCAGCCGATATATATATATATATATATATATATATATATATATATATATATATATATATATATATATATATAATGTGAAACACAAGAAAATTCAGAAATACACCTAAAAAAATAGTGTTTTACACCCATATTCTGTAATTATACACCCAAAAAGTTATCCCCTGCTGTTGGTTGCCTGAACTGATAATTCATAGCATGTCCTTGATATTCGCTGGAATTTGGACGCACCACTGATGCAGCATCAAAAACGTTTAACTGGAAATACTAAACTCACATATAAGCAAAACTATTAACGAGAAAATTAAAGTCGATCACCACATATTTAAAGAAAATCACTTTTACCTCGTTTAAAGCTTTCGTTTTCTTATTCTTTGAGGCATTTGCAATCTGTTTGTCCAACTTTGAACCTAGCCTATTTTTTAGACGTCCTCTTGTTCGAACCCTTGGAGGGCTTTCAAGCTCGTTAATGGATTCCAAGTTGGCATCTTCGTGAGATAACGAAGATGTCCCATTCCTTTTAGCTTTCAATGCTTCCATCTCAACCATGACATTATCGTACACATGGTGCAGAATGGTAGTAAGCTCCTCCGATTCTGATGCAAATTCGCAAATATTTTACGAACAAAAAACTAATTTGTCAAACCTCTTGCTTCTTGGCTCAACAATGGCTCATCGTGGCTGCTCTTGATGTGTGTGTGTCGCCTTTTTACCTTCTTGCTCCATCGTTCCAATATATATCTCGATGACACTTGGCTTACTCGTTCAAAGCTTAACACACTTAGTGCGTGACGACACAATATCCCTCTTGACTCGAATAATAAGCATTGACATTTTACCTCGGCTGCTACTGAATCGTAAGTAACCACAAACTTGTTGAATACTGAGCTGGAAACTTGTTCTCCAACGTATACTGAATAGCCTAGAGCGGAATTCATTAATCTAATGATGCAATTTACCTTCCCTCTAAATTGTGCTTGGACTTCTCTAAACTTTTGATGAGTGTACACATCTTGAAACTGAGCTTCAATGGAGGATTTGGTTGCACACGGTATGACCGTATGAAAATCTGCAGCATCTGATTCTCACTTTGCTTGCTCCCTGCTTCCGAGGAAATTATCGTATTGTTTGACAAATTGAATAAGCGAGCTATTCCGGGTAATAAACTTGTTATAAAATGAATGCATGCTCTCACTTTTTTGTGTGCTTTTCATCCCTGCTCAGAACTGGTGATCCAGATAAATTGGAACCCGTATATGACGGTCTTCATAAAGATCTGCAGAATACAGCCAAAAATAGACTATAATTACACCCGAAAAACATGCAATTTACACCTCTGCTACAGATTTTAAACAACATTACCTGAAAGCCGCTTGTTGTACACAAGACCGAAATTTAGCAGAAAATCATTCCAATTCCTATCAAATGAATCTTTATTATGAGAGTTCCAAATAACTTGGCTCAATTCTTGTTCAATTTCAGCATGTCCCTTGTACCCATTTAATTTACTTGGGATCTTCTTCGTGATGTGCCAAATACACCAACGGTGAATTGTTGTTGGAATACAAGCCTCTATAGCCCTTTTCATTGATGCACATTGATCGGTGAGAAATCTTTTCGGAGCATTTCCCCCCATGCAATGAAGCCAACATTGAAATAACCATTTGAATGACTCAATTTCTTCATTTTTCATCAAAGCGCATCCAAGAAGTATTGACTGACCGTGGTGATTCACCCCGACAAAAGAACCACAAACTAAATTATACCTGAAACAAATTACAACATTGCAGAATGAAAATCATTACGTACACCCATATAATGAATTTATACTCCTAAGGAACATCCAATATACACCTCTGCAACAGATTCATAGAACAAAATTAATTTAGCAGCATAAACAAGAACATCATATTACCTGTTTATATTGTAGGTGGTGTCAAATGAAATAACATCTCCGAAATACTCAAAGGCAGCTTTGCTCCTTGCACCGGCCCAAAAAATAAGCTTAATCGATTGATCGTCCTCAAGTTCGAGCTCAAAAAAGAAATTCTGATTCTTCTCTTTCATTCTCAATAAATATTTCTCGAATTCCTTTGCATCTTCTTGTTTCGAAACATTGCGCACTTCTCTCGTGATGTAATTTCTCACATCCTTTTCAATAAAATTTAACTCGCAGTGACCACCAGCTGCTGCAATGAATGATTGGAATGTTTTACTTGGTCTGATACCGGCCTCCTCGTTATTCTCTATTGTACGACGAAAGGACATGCTTAGTTCCCTGTGCTGTTTGAGCATCTCTACTTGAGTTGGATAGCAAGGGTGTGAATGATGCAGCACGACCTTCGAAATGATCCAAGCACCAACATCCTTCAATGTGTGTATACAAATTCTTGCAGGATAATTTAATCCAGTTGTGGTATTTATTTTCTTGGTTGGAGATATTTTAGATTTCCATTTTTCCTCTCTGCTACATGTAATCAATTGATTCTTAATTTTGTTTCCCTTTTTATTTGTGCTCCAAACTCTTGTAGAAAAACCTGAGCATTGGCATAGTCCTTGTAAATCTTTGTAGCATCTTCAAGGATTTAAAAGTCATTCCAACCTTGGGAACAAGCTGGTCATCAACAACAGAGAGGGGCTGCAAAATACATCATGTTCAAAACAAGAAAATACTATAGAATTTCTGCACCTCAAAAAAATAACAATTGAAGTAAAATACACCCAAGGACTCCTGATCTACACCCGAACGACAACAAGTCAACTAAAATAATAGGAAAATCCATAAATTGTAAATACACCCAAACTTCCCTAAAATACACCTAAAAAGTTCTGATCTACACCCGAGCGTCTGCTATAAATTGCAGATAATTAATCAAAACTAATACACTAGATTCAATCAACAGATTATGTTCACGCATTAATTTCACAGTGAATGTTCACGAATTATTCAGCTAGACAATCACAGACTAATAACTGCATCAAGTTCAGAGTAATCGTAATTAGCTGAATCTAAATCAAACCTCAGGAATTTCGTTTGATTCAAATTCAAAATCCACTTCGCCTTGATTCAGCGGACAATCTGAGGTGGAATCATCCATTATCTTCAAAATGAGTTCAAACTTTGATTTCAAAAACCAAAAAATAAAAAAAATGAAGCTAGAGTTACAGTGAGAGAAACTCAGGTCAATGAAGAAGAACAAACCAGTGATAAACGTAGGTAAAAGAACAATCGAAAAGACAAGGGAAGAACGCTAGAAGGAGAACGAAGAAACTTGGTAAGAGATTCGAAGAAGGTAACAAATCTTTTGAAAATTGAAATTTATATATTCGCGCGTTAATTAATTTTGATTGAATTAATATTCTGTTATATAGCGCGTGAAACGTACGTAACATTAGGAGCGCGTTTATGGTGTTAGTTGTCTTCAGGACTTGTAACATTTGTAAGTGTTAATCGCTTGTATGCTAAGTTTAATCCTTTAAAATTTTAGATGACCAATTTAAAACTAATTTGAAATAGATTTACGTTGCAATAGAATTTTTAATGTATTCACTATTTTTATGATAAGTATTTGATGAATTCAAATTTATAATTTTATCTTAAACTAGTATAATATTTTTTGTGTTAAGTACGATTTTGTTTTTTAAGGTATATGCTAAATTTTTTTTTTGTTTTCAATATTTTTTTGCAAATAAAATCGTTCCTAAAGTTCAACGTAGTTTTAAAATCGTCCTTCGAACCAAAATACCCTTTTCTTGATCTTTTTCTTCTTTTTCTTCCTAATATCTCTTCTTCTTCTCCATCACAACATCTCTTCTTCTTCATTATCAGGAAAATAAAACAAAAGCAGAAGCAGAAGTAGAAATAGCGACGACGACCATAGAACAACGGTGAACACGCAAGAAGCAGCAGCAACAACGAGGAGCAGTGGTGATAGCGACTTTGTCTTCTCCACGAAGTCGTCTCCACCATGTCCGCTCATGGACGTGCTTCTCCTCCGCAAATGGTTTCAGATCTCTGGCCTCCTCTTCTTTCCTTTTATATTGTTGTTGAATTTAAAATTTTAGATTGTAATAAATGATGTTGTTGTTGTTCTTAAATTTGAGTATTGTGTTGTTATTGAATCCTGTGTATTGTTATTGTTGATGCTCCATTAATGACTTCTTTGTGGTTCTTTTTTCTTCTATTAATGGCTTCTATATTCTTTTTTCTTTTTTTTTTAACTTTGTAATGTTTTTGTTAGAGTAATTTAGTCCAGAATTTTATAATTTAGGTCAAAAGGATGATTTTTAAATTATGTTAAATTTTAAGGACGATTTTATATGTAAAAAAAAATTAAAAACAAAAAAAATTTTAAATCTATACCTTAGAAATCAAAATCATATTTAACTCTATTTTTTTCACTTATTATACACATATTCACTTAAGAATAAATTCAATTACATCCCAGTTTCTAAAAACTAAATAATTTTAAGATGTCAATATGGGACTATATTTCTTTGCGAATAATAGAATATAACAAAACTTTAACATAACTACGAAAACAAAATATTCACGGATATAAATAAAATAACTTACGTAAATTTAGTATCATTGTTACTTTTTAAATGTTATAACCACTTTATTTTAGTAACACAAAACGAAAACTAGTTTTAATGAGCATAAATCGCAAAAATAATATGTAGTAAAATTGTTATTAAAATATAAAATGATACATCAAATATAAATAAAAAAATTTAATTTTAATATACTAAATATATATATTAAAAATAATAAATTAAAAATTGATTACTTTTATTGTAATAAATCGAGTTGAACTAATTTAATTTATCATGTATTTTTTGTAATAATAAATCAAATTGTACTGATTAAATTTACTAAAAAATTTAGTCTATTGTATTCTCTCACCTGCTTTAGTCAAATTTAGTTTATTTGGATGCTTTAATTTGTTAATAAATTAAATTGGGTTAATTTGATTTATGTGTATTTGCGTTGTTAGAAACAAGAGATCAAGCTAAAGAAAGTGTTTTCTGTATTATTTAGTTGATCAAAAGTACAATGCACAAGGGGTATATATAGGTGCCAGAAGAATTAAAGTAATAAAAGTATAGAATTCTACAATTAATATACAGATATGCTATATAAATATAACCGATACTAATCGATCTAAAATGATTCTAATGATTCTCTAACATCCCCCCTCAAACTCAAATGGGAGTTAAGGATACCATCTTGAGTTTGGATAACAAAGTCCGGAAACGAGTCGGGTGATGAGCTTTCGTGAAGATATCAGCAGTCTGATCCAGTGTTCCAACAACAATGAGACGAACGACATCAATAAGGATACGTTGCCGAAAAAAATGACATTCAATCTCAATGTGTTTGGTGCATTCATAAAAGACATCAATATGGGCAATCTGAATAGCATTGCAGTTGTCACAAAACACATCAGTAGAGGACGACTGAGGAGCACCCAAATCTTTGAGAAGCCAACAAATCGAGATAACCTCAGTAGTGGTGTCAGCGTGGGTACGGTACTCAGCCTGTGTGCTTGATCGAGCAGTGAACGTTTACTTCTTAGCACGCCAAGAAATGAGAGCGTCACCAAAAAACAAACAGTAACCAGTAGTAGAACGATGATCAGTGGGATCGCCAGCCCAATCAGCATCGGAGTATGCCTGAAGGTACAAAGAGGGATGGGCAGAAAAATAAAGGCCATGAAATAAAGTGCCTTTGATGTAGCGAAGAATGCGAAGAACTACCGCATAGTGAGTAGTACGAGGAGTTGATAAGAACTGGCTAAGTATATGAACTGGATAGGTGATGTCTGGTCGGGTGACAATCAAGTAGACGAGTCCTCTAACTAGCTATCGATAGAGAGTAGGATTATCCAAAACAGTGCCATCTATAGGAGTAAATCGAATATTAGGCTCAAGAGGAGTAGACTTAGTGCGACTATCTGTAATTCCGGCTTGAGCAAGAAGATCTGAAGCATATTTAGCTTGAGAGAGATAGATGCCATCATCAATGGATATGACTTCTAGACCAAGAAAATAGCTAAGAGTACCAAGATCTTTCATCTCAAAAGTACGCTAAAGGGACGCCTTGAGATCAGAGATACCATCAGCAACATCTCCAGTAATGATTATGCCATCAACATACAGAAGTAGAAGAACAACTCCACGTTCACTTTTATGAATAAAGAGAGCATTCTCATGAGGACTGCAAGTGAAACCAAGACTGCATATGGTAGTGCTGAACTTGTCAAACCATTCACGAGGAGCTTGCTTAAGCCCATAGAATACCTTGCGAAGGAGACAAGCTTTGCCAGAAGGACAAGAATAACCTGGAGAGGGTTTCATATAGACCTTCCATTTCAAATCTCCATTAAGAAATGCATTCTTCACATTCATCTGACTGAGAGACCATATTTTGACCGCAGCAATTGCAAGAAGAGCTTAAACAGATGTGAGACGAGCAACAGGAGCAAAAGTCTCTTAATAGTCAATACCATACTCTTGCGTACAAGCCTGAGCAACCAATCGTGCCTTATAACGATCAATAGAACCATCAAAGTGAGTCTTGATCTTGTATACCCATCTGCTTTCCACAACTTCCTGATTAGAAGAAGAATCAATCAAGTCTCAAGTGTGTGCTTTTTTAAGTGCCTGTATTTCTTCCTGCATTGCTTGTTGCCAATCTTCTCTGAATAACTTAGGATCATGTTGATGAAGAATTGTAGAAAACTAATGATGATCAAGAAGATGAGGTGGTGGATTTCTCGCCCTGGAACAGCGAGTGGAAGGAGGAGGCATGACGGTAGGAGCAGGAGCGTCGTCCGGTCCAGAATCACCGGGAGATGGAGAAGGCAGAAGAGCAGGAGGCCGTGAAGGGTGACTTGAGATAGAACCTATAGAATCATCACTAGAAAAAAGATCAGCATTGGGGTTTGTGAAAAATGGTGACTGAGTAGGAGGAATAGAATCAAAGGAGGAGAACCAAGAAAACATGTGATGCTCCCAGAAGACAACATGACGAGATATACAAATATGTTTAGAGAGAGGATCCCAACAATGATAACCTCTGTGTTTAGTGCCATAACCAAGGAAACAACACATACGAGCCCGAGATTCAAGTTTACTATGTTCATGAGGCTGAAGAAGAACAAAACAGACACAATCGAAAACTCGAAAAGAACTATAAGCTGGGGAAGTATAAAGACACTCAAAGAGAGTAACATTACCAAGAACAGAAGAAGGGAGTGTATTGATAACATGAACAGCAGTAAGAACAGCTTCACCCTAAGTACGCTCAGGACACGAAGAAGAAAGAAGCATTGCACGTACAAAGTCAAGAATGTGACGGTGTTTGCGTTCAACTCGACCATTTTTTTAGACGTACCAGGGCAAGAAAAGTCAGACAGGTACCATGTTCTGCAAGAAAGGTTAATAGTTTGGAATCATGGTATTCCATAGCATTATCACGGCGAAAAACCTTAATGACCTTAGAAAACTGAGTTTTAATCATAGTGGCAAAGTGGTGTGACAAATGAATTTTTTTGTCGGTATAGAATTTATCAAGTGATCAATCGTAGTATAGTCTAAACCGACGCAAAATCCATCATCAAACAAATCTACAATCTATAATCGAGAGTATTAGTCCCGAGTCGTTCTTCCCTAGGAATGCTACAAGGATGCATGTTATTGGTTAAGTGGTCTCTTTGTGGCTTGAAGGGTGTGGCATAAAAGTATGAATAAAAGAAAACAACAATCAATCAATATTAAAAGCCTTGGCCAAGGTTGAACATTGGAAGTCATAGTAAAATTGAGAAGAGATTTAGAACTAAAGCAATCCAACACAAGAGAAAACAACAATCAACAATGAACAACAATGAAAATGAGATCTTTATTGAATCAATAGAATCCAAAACAACAAAGCTAATTCTAAGATCTACAAGAATTGAACAATTACAACACTAATTGAGATTGGAGAAGATGATCTACAACATGGACAAAGTAAATTGAGAGTGGCAATAGATCTCACCAAGGAATGGTTGAGAATTGAGAAAATGAAGATGAATCCTAGAGAGAAGTTGGAGTTTCTCTCTCTACAAATGTAACTAACTACAAAAAAATCTATCTAATGATCTACAATTAGTCTATGAATGTGAATGTGTTGAATGTGTGTGAATGTACATCAATCCCCTTTAATCCTTGGCTTTTATCTGCATTTTGGCGCCAAAGTTGGTTGCTAAAACCTTCCAAAATCGCCAGACACGTGCTATAATAAAAGAATCACGTGCGGGCTTCGACGCGTGCGCGCACGGTACGCGTGCGCGTCCTTGGCCAATTCTGCGACGTGCGCGCGAGCGCCTAGTGCGCGTACGCGTGTTCGGCTGAGATCAACTCTTTGGCTTTTTGTGCTTCTCTCCACTTGCATGCTTCCTTCCTTGCTTCCTTTGATCCATGCCTAGCCTATTTCAATCCTGGAACTACTAGCAAACACATCAAGGCATCTTATGGAATCAAAGAGAAATTAGAATTCATCAAGATAAGGCTTAAAAAGCATGTTTTTACACTTAAGCACAATTATGGGAGAGATAACAAAACCATGCTAATTCATAGGCTAAATGTGACAGAAGGTTATCAAGATGCTCTAAATTCAATACAAAACAAACCGTCAAATTGGGGTTTGTCATGGTGCACGAAATTGTGATCACTACTTTTCACAACTCAAATAATCCCTAGTAATGGCCCCAAAGACTTGGTGCTCAATACCATGGCATAAACACAACTTCGCACAACTAACCAGCAAGTGCACTGGGTCGTCCAAGTAATAAACCTTACGCGAGTAAGGGTCGATCCCACGGAGATTGTTGGTATGAAGCAAGCTATGGTCACCTTGTAAATCTTAGTCAGGCAGACTCAAATGGTTATGGATGATATATGAATAAAACATAAAGATAAGGATAGAGATACTTATGTAATTCATTGGTGAGAACTTCAGATAAGCGAATGGAGATGCTTTGTCCCTTCCGTCTCTCTGCTTTCCTACTGTCTTCATCCAATCCTTCTTACTCCTTTCCATGGCAAGCTGTATGCAAGGGTTTCACCGTTGTCAATGATTCTTTTGCGTCTGTCACTAACGCCCCACAATCGCGAGTTTGAAGCACGTCACAGTCATTCAATCATTGAATCCTACTCAGAATACCACAGACAAGGTTTAGACCTTCCGGATTCTCTTGAATGCCGCCATCAATTCTAGCTTATACCACGAAGATTCCGGTTAAAGAACCCAAGAGATAAACATTAGAGCCTTGTTTGCTTGTAGAACAGAAGTGGTTGTCAGTCACTTGTTCATAAGTGAGAATGATGATGAGTGTCACATAATCATCACATTCATCAAGTTCTTGTGTGCGAATGAATATCTTGGAATAAGAACAAGCTGAATTGAATAGAAGAACAATAGTAATTGCATTAATACTCGAGGTACAGCAGAGCTCCACACCTTAATCTATGGTGTGTAGAAACTCCACTGTTGAAAATACATAAGAACAAGGTCTAGGCATGGCCGTGAGGTCAGCCCCATGATCTAAGATAGCATAAGACTAAAGATAGCTACCAAGATATCTAAATACAATAGCAAAAGGTCCTATTTATAAGGAACTAGTAGCTTAAGGTTTACAAATATGAGTAAATGACATAAAAATCCACTTCCGGGCCCACTTGGTGTGTGCTTGGGCTGAGTATTGAAGCATTTTCGTGTAGAGACTCTTCTTGGAGTTAAATGCCAGCTTTTGTGCCAGTTTGGGCGTTTAACTCCCATTCTTGTGCCAGTTCCGGCGTTTAACGCCGGGCATTCTGAGGGTGACTTTGAACGCCGGTTTGGGCCATCAAATCTTGGGCAAAGTATGGACTATCATATATTGCTGGAAAGCCCAGGATGTGTACTTTCGAACGCCGTTGAGAGCGCGCCAATTGGGCTTCTGTAGCTCCAGAAAATCTACTTCAAGTGCAGGGAGGTCAGAATCCAACAGCATCTGCAGTCCTTTTCAGTCTCTGAATCAGATTTTTGCTCAGGTCCCTCAATTTCAGCCAGAAAATACCTGAAATCACAGAAAAATACACAAACTCATAGTAAAGTCCAGAAAAGTGAATTTTAACTAAAAACTAATAAAAATAAACTAAAAACTAACTAAATCCTACTAAAAACATACTAAAAACAATGCCAAAAAGCGTATAAATTATCCGCTCATCACAACACCAAACTTAAATTGTTGCTTGTCCCCAAGCAACTGAAAATCAAATAAGATAAAAAGAAGAGAATATGCAATGAATTCCAAAAACATCTATGAAGATCAATATTAATTAGATGAGCGGGGCTTTTAGCTTTTTGCCTCTGAACAGTTTTGGCATCTCACTCTATCCTTTGAAATTCAGAATGATTGGCTTCTTTAGGAACTCAGAATCCAGATAGTGTTATTGATTCTCCTAGTTTAGTATGATGATTCTTGAACACAGCTACTTTATGAGTCTTGGCCGTGGCCCAAAGCACTCTGTCTTCCAGTATTACCACCGGATACATACATGCCACAGACACATAATTGGGTGAACCTTTTCAGATTGTGACTCAGCTTTGCTAGAGTCCCCAATTAGAGGTGTCCAGGGTTCTTAAGCACACTCTTTTTGCCTTGGATCACAACTTTATTTCTTTCTTTTTCTTTCTTTTTCTCTTTCTCCCTTTTTTCGTTTTTTTTTCGCTTCCTCTTTTTTTTTTTTTGTATTCACTGCTTTTTCTTGCTTCAAGAATCATTTTTATGATTTTTCAGATCCTCAGTAACATGTCTCCTTTTTCATCATTCTTTCAAGAGCCAACATTCATGAACCACAAATTCAAAAGACATATGCACTGTTTAAGCATACATTCAGAAAACAAAAGTATTGCCACCACATCAAAATAATTAATCTGTTATAAAATTTAAAATTCATGCAATTCTTCTCCTTTTCAATTAAGAACATTTTTTTTTCAAGAAAGGTGATGGATTCATAGGACATTCATAACTTTAAGGCATAGACACTAAGACACTAATGATCACAAGATACAAACATGGATAAACATAAGCATGAAAATTCGAAAAACAGGAAAATAAAGAACAAGGAGATTAAAGAACGGGTCCACCTTAGTGATGGCGGCTTGTTCTTACTCTTGAAGATCTTATGGAGTGCTTGAGCTCCTCAATGTCTTTTCCTTGTCTTTGTTGCTCCTCTCTCATGATTCTTTGATCCTTTCTAATTTCATGGAGGAGGATGGAATGTTCTTGGTGCTCCACCCTTAGTTGTCCCATGTTGGAACTCAATTCTCCTAGGGAGGTGTTGATTTGCTCCCAGTAGTTTTGTGGAGGAAAGTGCATCCCTTGAGGCATCTCAGGGATTTTATGATGAGTGGGGTCTCTTGTTTGCTCCATCCTTTTCTTAGTGATGGGCTTGTCCTCATCAATGAGGATGTCTCCTTCTATGTCCACTCCAACTGAATAACAGAGGTGACAAATGAGATGAGGAAAGGCTAACCTTGCCAAGGTAGAGGACTTGTCCGCTACCTTATAGAGTTCTTGGGCTATAACCTCATGAACTTCCACTTCCTCTCCAATCATGATACTATGAATCATGATGGCCCGGTCTATAGTAACTTCGGACCGGTTGCTAGTGGGAATGATTGAGCGTTGGATAAACTCCAACCATCCTCTAGCCACGGGCTTGAGGTCATGCCTTCTCAATTGAACCGGCTTCCCTCTTGAATCTCTCTTCCATTGGGCGCCCTCTTCACAAATGTCAGTGAGGACTTGGTCCAACCTTTGATCAAAGTTGACCCTTCTAGTGTAAGGGTGTTCATCTCCTTGCATCATGGGCAAGTTAAATGCCAACCTTACATTTTTCGGACTAAAATCTAAGTATTTCCCCCGAACCATTGTTAGCCAATTCTTTGGGTCCGGGTTCACACTTTGATCATGGTTCTTGGTGATCCATGCATTGGCATAGAACACTTGAACCATTAAGATTCTGACTTGTTGAATGGGGTTGGTAAGAACTTCCCAACCTCTTCTTCGAATCTCATGTCGGATCTCCGGATATTCACTCTTTTTAAGTTTGAAAGGGACCTCGGGGATCACTTTCTTCAAGGCCACAACTTCATAGAAGTGGTCTTGATGCACCCTTGAGATGAATCTCTCCATCTCCCATGACTCGGAGGTGAAAGCTTTTGCCTTCCCTTTCCTCTTTCTAGAGGTTTCTCTAGCCTTGGATGCCATAAATGGTTATGGAAAAACAAAAAGCAATGCTTTTACCACACCAAACTTAAAAGGTTTGCTCGTCCTCGAGCAAAAGAAGAAAGAAGAGAGTAGAAGAAGAAGAAATAGAGGAGAGGAAAGTGGCTTTGTGGTTCGGCCAAAGGGGAAGAAGTAGTGTTTAGAGTGTGTGAAAATGAAGGAGTAAAGATGGGTTTATATAGGGGTGGAAGGGACGGGTAGGGTTCGGCCATTATGGGTGGGTTTTGGAGGGAAAGTGGTTTGAATTTGAATGGTGAGGTAGGTGGAGTTTTATGAAGGATGGATGTGAGTGGTGAAGAGAAAGATGGGATTTGATAGGTGAGGGATTTTTGGGAAAGAGTGGCTGAGGTGATTGGTGAATGGGTGAAGAAGAGAGAGGGTGGTGGTGTAGGTGGGTATCCTGTGGGGTCCACAGATCCTGAGGTGTCAAGAAAAATTCAACCCTGCACCAAATGGCGTGCATAAATGCACCCTTTGCCAATTCTGGCGTTAAATGCCGGGCTGGTGCCCATTTTTGGCGTTTAATGCCATGTTCTTGCCCTTTCCTGGCGTTTAACGCCAGTCTGGTGCCCCTTTCTGGCGTTAAACGCCCAGAATGGTGCCAGACTGGGCGTTAAACGCCCAACTGCTACCCTTACTGGCGTTTGAACGCCAGCAGGATCTTTCTCAGGGTGTGCTGTTTTTCTTCCTATTTTTCATTCTGTTTTTGCTTTTTCAATTGATTTTGTGACTTCTTATGATCATCAACCTAAAGAAAACATAAAATAACAAAGGAAAATAGATAAAATATAACATTGGGTTGCCTCCCAACAAGCGCTTCTTTAATGTCAGTAGCTTGACAGAGGGCTCTCATGGAGCCTCACAGATTCTCAGAGTAATGTTGGAACCTCCCAACACCAAACTTAGAGTTTGAATGTGGGGGTTCAACACCAAACTTAGAATTTGGTTGTGGCCTCCCAACACCAAACTTAGAGTTTGACTGTGGGGGCTCTGTTTGACTCTGTTTTGAGAGAAGCTCTTCATGCTTCCTCTCCATGGTGACAGAGGGATATCCTTGAGCCTTAAACACAAAGGATTCTTCATTCACTTGAATGATCAATTCTCCTCTGTCAACATCAATCACAGCCTTTGCTGTGGCTAGGAAGGGTCTGCCAAGGATGATGGATTCATCCATGCACTTCCCAGTCTCTAGGACTATGAAATCAGCAGGGATGTAATGGTCTTCAATCTTCACCAAAACATCCTCTACAAGTCCATAAGCTTGTTTTCTTGAATTGTCTGCCATCTCTAGTGAGATTCTTGCAGCTTGTACCTCAAATATCCCTAACTTCTCCATTACAGAGAGAGGCATGAGGTTCACACTTGACCCCAAGTCACACAAAGCCTTCTTGAAGGTCATGGTGCCTATGGTACAAGGTATTGAAAACTTCCCAGGATCTTGTCTCTTTTGAGGTAATTTCTGCCTAGACAAGTCATCCAGTTCTTTGGTGAGCAAAGGAGGTTCGTTCTCCCAAGTCTCATTACCAAATAACCTGTCATTTAGCTTCATGATTGCTCCAAGGTATTTAGCAACTTGCTCTTCAGTGACATACTCATCCTCTTCAGAGGAAGAATACTCATCAAAGCTCATGAATGGCAGAAGTAGATCTAATGGAATCTCTATGGTCTCATTTTGATCCTCAGATTCCCATGGTTCCTCATTAGGGAACTCATTGGAGGCCAGTGGACGTCCATTGAGGTCTTCCTCAGTGGCGCTCACTGCCTCTTCATCCTCTCCAAATTCAGCCATGTTGATGGCCTTGCACTCTCCTTTTAGATTTTCTTCTGTATTGCTTGGAAGAGTACTAGGAGGGAGTTCAGTAATTTTCTTGCTCAGCTGTCCCACTTGTGCCTCCAAGTTTCTAATGGAGGACCTTGTTTCAGTCATGAAACTTTGAGTGGTTTTGATTAGATCAGAGACCATGGTTGCTAAGTCAGAGTGGTTCTGCTTAGAATTCTCTGTCTGTTGCTGAGAAGATGATGGAAAAGGCTTGCCATTGCTAAACCTGTTTCTTCCACCATTATTGTTGTTGAAACCTTGTTGAGGTCTCTGTTAATCCTTCCATGAGAGATTTGGATGATTTCTCCATGAAGAATTATAGGTGTTTCCATAGGGTTCTCCCATGTAATTCACCTCTTCCATTGAAGGGTTCTCAGGATCATAAGCTTCTTCTTCAGATGAAGCATCCTTAGTATTGCTTGGTGCATTTTGCATTCCAGATAGACTTTGAGAGATCAAATTGACTTGTTGGGTCAATATTTTGTTCTGAGCCAGTATGGCATTCAGAGTATCAATCTCAAGAACTCCTTTCTTCTGATTTATCCCATTATTCACAGGATTCCTTTCAGAAGTGTACATGAATTGGTTATTTGCAACCATTTCAATTAGTTCTTGAGCTTCTGTAGGCGTCTTCTTCAGATGAAGAGATCCTCCAGCAGAGCTATCCAAAGACATCTTGGATAGTTCAGAGAGACCATCATAGAAAATACCTATGATGCTCCATTCAGAAAGCATGTCAGAGGGACACTTTCTGATTAATTGTTTGTATCTTTCCCAAGCTTCATAGAGGGATTCACCTTCCTTCTGTCTGAAGGTTTGGACTTCCACTCTAAGCTTACTCAATTTTTGAGATGGAAAGAACTTTGCCAAGAAGGCATTGACTAGCTTTTCCCAAGAGTTCAGGCTGTCTTTAGGTTGTAAGTCCAACCATATTCTAGCTCTGTCTCTTACAGCAAAAGGGAATAGCATAAGTCTGTAGACCTCAGGGTCAACCCCATTAGTCTTGACAGTGTCACAGATTTGCAAGAATTCAGCCAAAAACTGATGAGGATCTTCCAATGGAAGTCCATGGAACTTGCAATTCTGTTGCATTAGAGAAACTAATTAAGGCTTAAGCTCAAAGTTGTTTGCTCCAATGGCAGGGATAGAGATGCTTCTCCCATAGAAGTTGGGAGTAGGTGCAGTAAAGTCACCCAGCACCTTCCTTGCATTGTTGGCATTGTTGTTGTTTTCGGCTGCCATGGGTTCTTCTTCTTTGAAGATTTCTGTTAGGTCCTCTACAGAGAATTGTGCTTTAGCTTCTCTTAGCTTTCGCTTCAAGGTCTTTTCAGGTTCAGGGTCAGCCTCAACAAGAATGCTTTTGTCTTTGCTCCTGCTCATATGAAAGAGAAGAGAACAAGAAAATGTGGAATCCTCTATGTCACAGTATAGAGATTCCTTGAGGTGTCAGAGGAAAAGAAAAATAGAAGGAAGAGGTAGAAGAATTCGAACTTAGTGAGATAGAGTTCGAATTTTGCATTGAGGAGGAGTGGTACTCCATAAATAGAAGGATGTGAGAAGAGGGGAAGAGATTTTTCGAAAATTAATTAAAAAGATTTTAAAATCATTTTGAAAAAGATTTTGAAGAAGATATGATTGAAAACTTTTTTGAAAAAGATGTGATTAAAAAGATATGATTGAAAAGTTATGGTTTTAAAAAGATATGATTGAAAAGATATGATTTGAAAAACAATTTAAAAAGATTTGATTTAAAAAAAATTAATGACTTGGCTAACAAGAAAAGACATGATTCAAACATTAAACCTTTCTCAACAGAAAAGGCAACATACTTGAAATGTTGAGTCAAATCATGAATTGATAGCAAGTATCTTTGAAAAAGGAAAGAAATTGATTTTGAAAACATTTGATTGAAAAGATATGATTTGAAAAAGATTTGATTTTGAAAAACTTTGAAAACTTGAAAAAAATTTGCATTAAAAACAGAATCTTCCCTCTTGTGCCATCCTGGCGTTAAACGCCCAGAATGGTGCACATTCTGGCGTTTAACGCCCAAAGCTTTACCCTTTTGGGCGTTAAACGCCCAGCCAGGCACCCTGGCTGGCGTTTAAACGCCAGTTTTTCCTTCTTCACTGGGCGTTTTGAACGCCCAGCTTTTTCTGTACAATTCCTCTGCTGCATGTACTGAATCTTCAGTTCCCTGTATTATTGACTTGAAAATAGAACCAAGATCAAATAAACAATGCATGCAAGACACCAAACTTAAAATTAGACACTAGACTCAAACAAGAAACATAAAATATTTTTGATTTTTATGATTTTGTAATTTTTTTTGGATTTTTTGAAAATTAAGTGGAAAAGAAAATAAAGGTATCAAAATTCTTAATGAGAATTCCAGGAATCATGCAATGCTAGTCTAAGACTTCGGTCCAGGAATTAGACATGGCTTCACAGCCAGCCAAGCTTTCAAAGAAAGCTTCGGTCCAAAACACTAGACATGGCCAATGGCCAGCCAAGCCTTAGCAGATCATTGCTCCAATAGCAAGATTGCTAGAAATCAACAAGCTCTTGTGATGATCAGTTGAAACCTCGGTCCAATAAGATTAGACTTGGCTTCACAGCCAGCTAGACTTCAACAGATCATTATGAAACTCTAGAACTCATTCTTAAGAATTCTGAAAAAAAATACCTAATCTAAGCAACAAGATGAACCGTCAGTTGTCCATACTCGAAACAATCCCCGGCAACGGCGCCAAGAACTTGGTGCACGAAATTGTGATCACTACTTTTCACAACTCAAATAATTCCTAGTAATGGCCCCAAAAACTTGGTGCTCAATACCATGGCATAAACACAACTTCGCACAACTAACCAGCAAGTGCACTGGGTCGTCCAAGTAATAAACCTTACGCGAGTAAGGGTCGATCCCACGGAGATTGTTGGTATGAAGCAAGCTATGGTCACCTTGTAAATCTTAGTCAGGCAGACTCAAATGGTTATGGATGATATATGAATAAAACATAAAGATAAGGATAGAGATACTTATGTAATTCATTGGTGAGAACTTCAGATAAGCGAATGGAGATGCTTTGTCCCTTCCGTCTCTCTGCTTTCCTACTGTCTTCATCCAATCCTTCTTACTCCCTTCCATGGCAAGCTGTATGCAAGGGTTTCACCGTTGTCAGTGGCTACCTCCCATCCTCTCAGTGGAAATGTTCAACGCACCCTGTCACGGCACGGCTATCCAGCTGTCGGTTCTCGATCATGTCGGAATAGAATCCAGTAATTCTTTTGCGTCTGTCACTAATGCCCCACAATCGCGAGTTTGAAGCACGTCACAGTCATTCAATCATTGAATCCTACTCAGAATACCACAGACAAGGTTTAGACCTTCCGGATTCTCTTGAATGCCGCCATCAATTCTAGCTTATACCACGAAGATTCCGGTTAAAGAACCCAAGAGATAAACATTAGAGCCTTGTTTGCTTGTAGAACAGAAGTGGTTGTCAGTCACTTGTTCATAAGTGAGAATGATGATGAGCGTCACATAATCATCACATTCATCAAGTTCTTGTGTGCGAATGAATATCTTGGAATAAGAACAAGCTGAATTGAATAGAAGAACAATAGTAATTGCATTAATACTCGAGGTACAGCAGAGCTCCACACCTTAATCTATGGTGTGTAGAAACTCCACCGTTGAAAATACATAAGAACAAGGTCTAGGCATGGCCGTGAGGCCAGCCCCATGATCTAAGATAGCATAAGACTAAAGATAGCTACCAAGATATCTAAATACAATAGCAAAGCGTTTAACTCCCATTCTTGTGCCAGTTCCGGCGTTTAACGCCGGGCATTCTGAGGGTGACTTTGAACGCCGGTTTGGGCCATCAAATCTTGGGCAAAGTATGGACTATCATATATTGCTGGAAAGCCCAGGATGTCTGCTTTCCAACGCCGTTGAGAACGCGCCAATTGGATTTCTGTAGCTCCAGAAAATCCACTTCGAGTGCAGGGAGGTCAGAATTCAACAGCATCTGCAGTCCTTTTCAGTCTCTGAATCAGATTTTTGCTCAGGTCCCTCAATTTCAGCCAGAAAATACCTGAAATCACAGAAAAACACACAAACTCATAGTAAAGTCCAGAAAAGTGAATTTTAACTAAAAACTAATAAAAATAAACTAAAAACTAACTAAATCCTACTAAAAACATACTAAAAACAATGCCAAAAAGCGTATAAATTATCCGCTCATCACAAAGTTAATATAAATCTGAGGTAACTCATGGCGATTGGTCATCAAATAAACCCAAGTAAAGTGTGAATAATCATCAATGAAAACAACAAAGCATCGAGCTCCTCTCATAGAAGCGGTGGGAGCGGGACCCCAAACATTAGAGTGAATGAGGTCAAAAGGAGAGCGAGCAAGAGAGGAATTATTGTGAAAAGATAAAGCAGGTTGTTTGACAGTTTGATAAGAAATACACTCAAAAGATTCATTAGGAACCTAACCTAAAATACCTTGAGACACAAGAGGACGCAATTTTCTTAAGGAGCTATGGGCAAGACGTTGATGCCATAAGTGAAGGGTAGATGGAGAATAAGCAACACAGAGATTTTGTACAGGAGGAATATGAAGATTCTTGACTTCAAACAACCTTCCAATCTTACGTCAAGTCCCGATGACTTGTCCCGTCCGACGATCCTGTACACGACAACCAGAGATAGAAAAAGTGACATCAAAACCCAGATCAACAAGTTGACCTAAGATTAAAGTTTAAGTTAGGAATAAAATAAGTATCAGGAAGATTAAGAGTCGACTGGAAGATAGAACCCTTGTGTGTTGTTGTGTGCAAGAGGGAACCATTAGCAGTATTGACAGAAGGTCCATTTGTAGTGGTAGATAGAGACGAGAAAAGATTACGCAACGTAGACATGTGATTAAAGCATCCCGAGTCAAAATACCATTTAGAATTACCTAAAGGAGTCGAAAGAGAAGCAGGGGTATTACCAAAAAGGGAGAGAAGGCGCTGAAGAAGAGACGCAATACCAGATAGAGAGACTGGAGATAAGTGGAGAGGAGCAGATGTGGTAGATTCAAGAGTAGCATCAACAACAGACGCAGGCTCAGGACGTGGTGGGCGAGTAGGACAGATAGTAATCAAATGTCCCGAGAGCTTGCAATAATGGCAAAATAATTGTGAACAATGGTAGCTAATATGATCTTTCTGGTGGCATGTGTGACATTCAACAGAGGGACAAACGGAGTAGAGGTGCCCAAAATGGTTACAATTTTGACAGAATTTATCCTTTCTGTGTGTGGTAGCAAAAACAGCTGACTTTTCCATAATGGCAGATACAAAGATCACTGATAGGAGAGAAAAATTGCAACTTGGGAGCCAAAAATGAGAAAACGGGGGCAAAATCGAAAAGAGCTCACCAAAAAATCTTGGAGAGGGTCCCACTGTCAGCCACGTCAGCTACCTTATTGGATGACACATCAGCAAGAGGGAACATGTGGTGCTGCAGGATTGGATAAGCAGGACACGTCAAGGCTGACGGGGCAAGGTGCCACGCGGGCAGCGGAACGGATCGGGTCGGGCATGCAGGTCGAGAGCACGGGTCGATCTCGGGTTGGGAAAGAAGCAGTGTGACACGTGGCAGAAATGAAGCCGTTGATCTGGGGCACTGATCCAACGGTGCTGGAGACGTCTGGAAGGAGAACAGCTGAGCGCGGACAGGAAACTTTGAGTGGCGCGTGGTGTCGCGTTGCATCTGGCGGCTTCCAGCGATGACTTTGGTGGCGTTGGAAAGCTTGCAATGAGGAGAAGGCAAGGGAGGTAGCAGTGACGAACCAAAGTGTAACACCTTAATTAGCCTAAGCTTTACCTCGCGCTGTAAAGCAAAGGTTAATCATAAATCACGACAGTTCTAAGCTTATGCATAGTATATATATAGAAATAATAGTATAATCTAGAAGCCAAATGAATGATATAGCTCAAAAACATGATTTGAAAAGCGCAAAACATATTAGCAAAGCTACTACTTAAGGCACAAGATATAGATATGATATAACAAAATACTAGAGTATAATATCGTAAAAATCTAGCCATGGCTCGCGGAGTTTAAGCCGGCTAGCCATATACAGATATACAGAAACCAGACAGTAAAAATAGCTTATACAAGTTTTGTTCTCTCAATACATGCAACTAGGCAAAACAAAATACAAAAGTGAAAGGCATATACAAAATAACTCAAAATGACTTAAGGGAAGTATCCAGATCCTCCGCTTTTGTCACCAACCAGACAACTCACCGAGGTGGGTTACGACCTACATCTAAAAAACACAACATAGATATGGTATGAGAACCGGAGGTTCTCAGTATGGTAACAGTACCCAGTGATGTAGGATATAAGACCCCGGGACGCCAAAGGCAATCCTAAGCTCCATACCCATCACAATATTCAAACTTAAAGCATACTAGAACAGTTAAGCAAATTATAAGTCTTAACATAAATAAATCGGGTAGTCTATTTTAGGAGATTTCTATTCTAATCAACACTGCTGTCCCACAGCCCTCACCAACCGACCCTCCATGCGATCCCATCGCCACCGCCTTCTGAACCTCTTCAATCCTAGTAGAAATCACAATTATACACAAGACAAGTAAATCACAAGTAGAAGCATATAAGGCAAGTAATTCAAATAGCAATTAAGCATGTTATACAAATAGGCAAGCCATTTCAAGTAGTCAAAGCATACAAACAGATAGAAAATGCATATGATGAATGCCTGTCCTACTGGCTGTGATATCACATTGTCGGTTCAACTGCCAACCGACACATCTCCATGGAGATGTCACCCTTTGGAATCATCAATGGGAACCCCCGAGATATAGTGCTCGGATCACTGTCAAGGGTTTTGCGCCTGCACGCTCTATTGATCCGAAGGGATGCGAGCGGGATTCTCTTGCCTTAGACCTCACATCTCAACATAAGCAAGATTAACCACCATCCTTACGCCATCACCGCTACCTCGACAGGCGGGATTAACCACCGTCCCTGCTAGGCGCATAGCGTCTCATAATCTCAGTACAAATCAGTACTTCAGTGGTGTTCAGAAAACATTTTCAATATACATGGATCCATCATCCCATTTAGAGTCCTCGACTCATCTCAACCACTATCAAATCACATTTCCATTTCCAAACATCAACAGTTCATCATTCTTCACATAACGTCAAACCATCCTCAGTAAACCTGAAACCTACTCCTCCATTTTCTAATTTGTCCAAAGAATATCCTTTAAAATCCTTAGATTCTTTCCCATGTTTTAAATATCCAAAACTAGGCCCAAAAGTCTTAAAATGGTATTAGAGAAGCTTACAACCTTGTTGGGAAGGTAGAATAGTTGAAAACAAAGTAAAATTTGAGAAATAGGGCGTGTACGGCCGCACATAGGTGTGCGCGCGCATGCTCTGGAGAGTTTTAAATTGTGTGCGTACGCACAGGGGTGTGCGTACGCACAGGTGTCAAAGTTTACAAACTCTGTTCACTCGCACGACCTGTGCCAGCGCCCCCAATAGACTGGCCTTCCCAATGTGTGCGTGCGCATAGGTCGATGCGTACGCACATGTTGCAATTTTCTCTTGCTATGTGCGCGCACAAGCTGTGCTAGCACCGCAAGCAGATCGCCTGCCTCTGCGTGTACGGACGCACAGGTCTATGTGTGTGCACAGGTCAACATTTTTGTAGAGGTGTGCGTGCGCACATATCAGAAATCACAAAATTCTGTAACTTTGCAGAATTTTAGATTTCTAACACCAACTTTGAATGATCATAACTTTCTCTACAAAATTCTAAATTTCACAAACTTTATATTGATTTAAAGGGTTTTAAAAGATCTTTAATTCTAATTTAATTTCAATCAATTTTAAAAATCGAGGCAAAAGTTATGATCAGACAAAGTTCACCAAAAATCCAATTTTACCAAACTTCACAATTTCCTCAATGTCTTACCATACACCTTCCAAAACCATACCAAACCATTCAAAACTCCACTTTTCATCAAAATTAACCTTTGTATCATATTACATTCAATTATACCATATTTTCTTTCACATTTCATTATCCACAACCTCAATTATCGCATATACAACATATCCACCAATCATCGTCATATCATCATCAATTCTCATCATCAACCCAACCATTATTCAAATAAATACTTGACAATGCTCATTCATCCACATCCATCATATCTCGACTTCATCATTTAACCACAACAACAACATCAAATTGTTATACTTCATCAATACAAACAATCATCAACAACATAAAATTCCAAACCTATCCTATGGGTCACTAGCCTATATGTCCATGAATATTATATACTAAATAGAGGAAACCGAAACCATACCTTGGCCGATTCTTTATATGCCCTTAACCCAAAGTTGAGCACAAGCTAGGCTTTCCAATACAATCCAAGCCACCAACAATCACCAATAAGCTCCAACAAGTTCAAATACTCACCACTTCAAGCTATAACACACATAATTCATAATAATTCAATCTAGGGTTTATCAAACTTAAAATTTCACAAGGGTTCAAGAGCTCTTCCTTTTTTCAATAGCTTTGGAAGCCAAAACCCAATGCTAAGCAAGGATTAAAGTGAACCTAAACATCCAAAATCACAAAAACTCATTAAACCTAAAGCCCTAATCACCCAAAATTTTGGAGAGAAGAACTGGGTGAATTTCGAGCTTACCTTACCAGTTTCTCATATGGGTTTTGTAGAGCTCTTCGCAAGGAACGCGTAGCTGCTAACGGCACGCAAATCGAAGCACCATAGCTCGAGATATCACGAAGAGAAGAGAGGTGTGAATAGTGTTCTCTTCTTCCTCTCCTTTCCTCTTTCAAATCTGAAGTGTGTGTGTGTGTTTATGAGATGAGGGTTCATTAAATGAACCTTATATATGTTGGGCTTGGGCCCGGTCCAACCCGTTAGCGTTTTTAGCCCGTTTGCCCCAACTTCAGGCCAAACCTTTTAAAATTAATGCCGATTTTCAGCTTCTAATATTTTTCTAAGGTTTTTGACGGTTTTCACTTTTTCTCATGTGGTACCGAGCAGACTTAAACCGGTTCAACCACTTCAACTGCCGGTTTGCATTTTTTGCAGAAAACACATTTTCTGACTCAAAAAGACCTACTGAGCCCAAAAATCACCTTTAAATCCTCAATGTCTCTCTCTAACTTTTCAAAATCTAATTTGTGCAATATAATCACTTAATTAACCGGTTGATTAGTTGCAGTTCTTACACAAAGCGTCGGGATAGACTCAAAAAGTGAGGACAAAGTACTGTCAGAGGAAACAAAATAAACGAGCTTGAAACCAATTATTTCTAAAAAAAATTAACCTAAGCTCTTGATACCATGTTAGAAACAAGAGACTAAGCTAAAAAAAGTATTTTGTGTATTATTCAGTCTGATCAAAAGTACAATGTACAAGGTGTATATATAGGTGCCAGAAGAATCAAAATAATAAAAGCATAGAATCCTACAATTAATATAAAGATATGCTATATAAATATAAGCCATACTAACTGATCTAAAATGATTCTAATGATTCTCTAATATGCGTAAATCGAGTTTTGTCTGATTCAATTTATATAGATTTATTTAAGACAACTATGTAACTAAATTCTATTCTAGTCAAAACATTTGTGTTATTTTGATCTCCGTTCATTTTATTAGTGTAAATGATCTTTTTATTTATTAAGGGCTAAAAAATAATATTAAATTAATAGTACTAAAAAATATTAAAAAATTAATATTATGAATGAATAAAAATAAGAGAGATTTATATAAAGATTAATTTGATTAATTTTTAAAATTTTAGAAATAAAAATTCATATATACATTTAAGAATTAATTTTAATTTAACTCTAAATAAATTTATGACATATTAGATGACACTTAATATACTATCACATGTCAGTGACCTGATATGTTAACTAATAATTTTGTGACACATGATAATAATCTATTATGTCATCATATTATATACTATTTAATGTAATATGTTATCATTAAACTATTGTAAGGATAATTTAACTTATTTTTTATTCATCAAGAATTAATATAATTAATATAATTTTTTTTAAAAAAATTAAAAAAGAATTTTAAGATGAATTTAACCATTAATCTGTAATAATTATTATATAGTAATTCTCTCCCTATATATATATAGCGACGATTGACGAGCTACTTAATGATGAATATGTCATTTGAGCTCAAAAAAATTATATAACTAAGCTGGCTGGTAAGAATAGATGTCATCATTAATAATTCAAATATGGGAACAAGTTATAATCTTCGTGCTCTCCACAACTTGGAAGTCCATATTATCTATTAATTTATACCGATTGATCTAATCTGCCAGTCTGCCTCACCTCATTAGTCTACCCCCTCGTCAAAACGTTCTTTCTTATTATCACTTTTCTTTTCACCCTTTTATGATGATTATATTATGATTTTGACCGTTGGAAATATAAAAAATAAACTAAACTATAAAAATAATTACAACAAACAAAGCAAATTATATATCAAACAGCATAATGAGTTATAGTTCAAATAACATAGTTTTTACATTCTTATTTAAAAATTTTAAATTTAAATTTCACTTCTAACTTAAAAAAAAATCTATATATCAAACGAAAAAAATTCAATGACAGCAAAAATAACTAAAGATAAAAATGACAAGAAAGCACCCAAATATAGTATTCGTTGAGTAAACACCCAACCCGGTCCCTGTCCATTTTCAATTAGGACAACGCGATCCCTCACTAAAAAATTAACCCACACCGGTCCCTGTCTATGCAAAAAATCACTCATCGCGTCCCCTCCCGTGTATCCCCCGTCCATAGATGACGGAAAAAGCTTATGTGTCAGTTACCGGCGCTGATCTGTCAATTAACCCAGTGTGAAGTGCCAAGGTGGATAAGTGGGAATGGACAGGGGTCGATTTGTCCCCCTGTCACATTAAAAAACGACGTCGTTGCTAGGTTAATAAAAAGCAAACGTTTCCTTCATCATTTCATTCCTCAACCTCTGCACAAAGTATTCATAGTCTAAACAAGAAACCCTAGGGGACCATGGTTGGAAGTGGAGAACGTTGTGCATCCTCCAACCTGCGAGCTGGTGATAGTTGGAGTTATAGCATGAACTCTAATGAGAGTATTGTAGGTAGAAGGAAGAAGAGATGGGTCTCCCCAAAATGCTGTTCTATTCATGTCTGATGCTGTTCTATTCATGTCTGGGACCAAAAGTAATCCGAATAGGTTATTCTTACTGTGCCCTAAATTCAAGGTATGTTCACGTAAAATTTTGTGTTGAATATACAAAAATTCTATATTTAGTTCCAGGTCTGTTCATGGTTTTAACATTTTTGTATCTGTCTATATGTAGACTGCAGAAGGATGTTGCTCATTTTTTGTATGGCTAGATGATTATGTCTCTTCCTTTAATGAGCATTTTTCGAAGACAACATCAAAAGGGGTATTGCAGAAGAACCAGCAACGATTTGAAGGCCTTAGTGATGCGGTGGATGACAAAGTAGAAGAGTTAGAAATGAGGTTGATTGGATTGGAAAATCAATTGGGAAAGAACAAGAAAAAAAATGGGTGAAAGTAGATGCTTGGAGTTAGGTTGTAGTATTTTTGCATTTTTGATTGGTGTTATGGTTGCCTGTTTATTTAGGACAACTATGTATGCAACCTAATGAATAACTTTAGGGTATCTAAGAACTGTGTGGCAAGATGAGATTGGAAATGTAAACATTTTGGATGTAAGTTATATGAAGATGAATTATTATGATGAGTGTTTAAAGTTTGTTACCTGATCTTAATGCAAATTAGAGCAGCAAATATTTGTGCATGTAACATAGATAGAAGTAAACCTTGTAAAGCATAGCAAAAAGTACTATTATATTCATATTGTCAAGAAAGATGTAACTCAGATGTTCATAGTGATAATATCATTGCAAAGGCAACATGACCCTAATCAAAACTTAGACATTTGTAAATACCAAAATACCAAAATAACAGCAAAACATTTGCTGACATAATTGTATCCTTCAAACTAAAGTCTCAAAATACCAAAATAACAGTATCACATATCTCAGTATCACATATCTAAACTCCTATTATAAGTGCCACCCCTACTTAGGAGGCCTAAGTCTTGGAGGCCGGTAGCCGGGTGTTGGCACAAATTTCAGAAGTCGTGATGCTGTAGTTGAATTTGCAGCTGTCATCGTCTCTTCAGAAATCGCATCATGACTAGTTCCTGGAGTAGTCTTCCCAGCTATTGAGTCATTTGATTGGAGCTGTGAGCTGTGAGGCATCAGGTTTGGGGCTTGGGAAGGTTGAGATTTGAACCATAAGGTTGGCCCCAGTGCTGGTATGGATGGAGGCACGAAAGATGGAGCTGGAGGCCTAACAATCTGCTGCTTCTCCCTAACTGTTGGAGGGTTGTCGTTGGAGTTTTTTCCTGCAGCCTGTAACAATTTAGGTTTAGCAGCTATATGAATGAAAACTTTAAGGGATTGAGATGTAATAATTTGTTGGATGAAACAGGTTTTATTTTTTTAAACAATAGAAAAAAAAAGTACCTCCTCAGCTGGTGGTGCAGATTGCGAAACTGAAATTTCTTCTCTCTGATTTTTAGGTAGTTTCTTCTTAGCTTTTCTGGCTTTGCTCTGTGACAAAATTCAATATATCATAGAAAGCAAGCAACAAAAGACAATTCTCAAACTCAGCCATTGTACATAACACAGCCATTCTCAATCAAGCAACATATAAACCTAATCAGTACATAACACAGTCTTTCTCAAGCAAGCAACATATAACTCTAATCAGTACATAACACAGCCATACTTAAGCAAGCAATATATAAACTTAATTAGTACATAACACAGCCATTGTACCTCAATTCTCAAACATAGAGTAAAGAAGTTATTGTTTAGGATAAGTCAATTGTTAAAGCTAAGACATTGTACCTGATCAGTGTTTGTGGCTGGAGCAGTATTTGTTGCTGGATCAGTTGATGATTTGTGAGTTGTTGTCTTCTTCTGTGCTCGTCTCTCCTTTTTAGTCATAGGCTTCCAGTTGGGATCTTGTGCTACATTCGGACATGTCTTGTAGTAATGGCCTGTTTGGCCACACTTAGAGCAAGTAACAACGAATGTCTTCTTCGCCTTGGTGGTGCTCATCTCTTTTTCAACTGGATCGGCTCTTCTCTTCATCTTAGGTCTATGAGCAGCTCTCTTGATAGAGGGAGGCAGTGGCCTTGGTGCATTAGTAGGTGTCCAGTACTCTTCACTGTTGACTGGTTTAATGCAATGTGAATAAGTTGCTCTGATGGCTTCCATAGTTAGCCACTTATGCACGAAATCCTCAGCCTTAAGACCCATTTTAGCTAGTGCTGCAACTGCATGTCTACAAGGCATTCCTATGTACAATAACAAATTGATGTAGAATCAGAAAAAGTCAATGAAAATATAATGATAAGCCAAAAATTAAAACAACAAAATAATTATCCAATAACTATATAACCAGACTTACCAGTCAACTGCCATACATTGCATGTACATGTCCTCTTGTGAAGATTGACACCCACTTTATGGTTTTGAGAATGAACCTCAAAGAGGACTCTTTCCGAATCACCAGCCCATATAGCTCTCCATTTATGACTCTTAGGCTTGATAAATTGATCCAACTTCTTATGTTGGACTGGTGCAAGTGGTCCAATGTGAGCCTCTAACTTCTTGTGCGTTGCCATCTTTCTCATTATGTAGCACCGCAACCCTTCACACATGCTTAGAATAGGCTTTTCCCTATGCTCCACAATCTTCGCATTCCATACTTCACACATATTATTAGTTATGTTGTCCACTTTCGGCCCATGACTAAAGTACGCCTTACACCACACAGCCGGATCAAATTTTTGCATATACTCCCATGCTGGTGCACTTACTCGCTTTAACTTCTCCATCAAAGCAGCTAATTCAGTGTGTGTGGTGCACCTTGCACATTCCCAAACCAATTGTTTCGTCTCTTCATCTTTGAAGTTCTTGATGAAGTTCTTCCAGATATGTAGTACACAATTCCTGTGGTGAGCTCTCGGAAATATCTCCTTCAAGGCCAATGCCAACCCCTGTATCAGTCCAAGGTCATGATATGATTAGAAAATTCTAATTAGCAATGATGAAAAATATTAAAATTGTAATGCTTCATTCATTTCATTTAAGATTTATTGTGGCATGCAGCATCACTAAGTGTTTCTACAGTCTAACCAGTTATGTGAGCAATTTAAAGATAATTAACATAAAATTATATGTTCGATGATGCCATGCCATGAAGCATTTTGAGATGTGATAATAAGAAATCACATATCAGATTTCAGCAACTTAACTAGTTATGATTCTCAAGAATTTTTTATTTTTTTAGAAAGATATCTTGGAAAATAAAGAATCATATCTTTACTCATAAGTAAATTCAAGTTAAAATATGTTTTCCTGTCTTTTAGCATCATGCTAAAACTAGAAATCTTAGTATTATATACAAAATTATAATATATTATTTCTATCAATCTCACAAGATGATTCAACTAAGTGATATTATACTCTTGCATAATAATAGCAATAACAATAACAACAATAATAAATTATGCTGATTTATGGTTTGTGAGCATGGAAGGCCATCCCTCTACATGGTTGTCATTTAAAACATGAGTATAGTGCTATTTCAAAAATGTAGAATAAACATGAACTTAACAGTATGTTCAATGTATTGCATTAGACCAAACACTATTGAAAAGTTAGTAGGTAAAAAATAGAAATAAAAAAAGAAAGGTTAGGTGGCAACCGTAAGTTTGTGATCTCCAAGTCCTACTTTTACAAAAAAAAAAAAAAGTCACAAAGGAACACACAATATAAAAATCCCCACAAATGATTATTACACATACAAAAACTCTTCACATTTGATATTTGCAAACAGAACTCCAAGCCTAAGTAAGGCCAAAAAGAAAACTCAAAAACTTACAACCAATGGATTCCAAACACCACACAACACTGATAGCACCCCAAAATAGAGATAGCTTATCTTCAATCTCCAAACACCACTAATGGATTCCAACCACCAAATGCCACAACCACCACACAACACTGACCAAACTAATGAAAACCAAAACCAAAGCATAGTTCTTTCCGAAGAACACAACACCCCAAAATTAATGTTTTATAATGATGGTTCCATTTTAGTCACATGCCCAGGAAGAACAAATCTCATAATCACTCAGATTCTTAATTGAACCATTCATGTAGATATAGCCAAGCAGCTTCACTCCGTTTTCATGACACATGTATCATATTGTAAATTTTTTAAGGTTTCATTTGATCTCATTGAGGTCTTCTCAGAGACTTATCACATGTAGAAACTGAAGACAAACCAACCAATCACCATTTTCTTATCTATCACAGTGGTGTGCTAAATTTAATACACAATCAAAATTGTTTAAGAAAAAAATCTGGTGTGAACCCCTTTAGACAGTGCTAACGAATTGCAAAGGCCAATAATAACCAGTAGATTTCTTTGATGGAAACAATTAACCTTTTCTGGAAAAAATAAGAGTAGATTCTAATTAAAATTATTTCCAGTTTCTGAAATCAAGTTGTCACAACAATTTTTTGAGAATCAGCAATAAACACACCCATAACTTTCCTTCTTAATTTAAAGTGGCTTCAAAGTACATAAAAATTAATTCCTCAACTAATAAACTGAAAAATAAAAAAAGTTTTATCTCAATGAAACAGAGATTACCAACCAAATCAAAGCGTAGAACATACATAATCATTTAACACAAGTAACTAATTAGCAGGGTTTAGAGCTGACCTTTTGTTGATCGGAGATAAAATTCAGTCCCAACTCAGTGCAATCCCCCAGATCCTGCTTCAATACTGACAAAAACCAGCCCCAGGTGTCTTTGCATTCGTTCGGAACCACAGCATACACAATTATAAAAAAGTGGTTGTTGGCATCTTGCCCCACTGCAGATAATAGCTGTCCACCATAGTAACCTTTGAGAAAGCACCCGTCCAACCCGATTAGAGGCCTGCACCCAGCTATAAAACCCCTTTTACATGCATCCAAACTTATATACAGTTTTTCGAACAGTGACAGCGACTCTAGCTGAGGTATGACATCAATCATAGCTGTGCTCCCTGGATTACTCCTGTGTAGTTCCATCAGATAGTCACGAAGCTTTCCATATGAGCTTGTTCGTTGCCTATAACTATCTCTCTGGCAACCTTCAATCCCCTGCTTATCATTTTCTCACTAAGATGTACATTGTACTCCTCAATCATATACTCCCTTGCCTGTTTAGGCTTTAACTCAGGCTGAGTCAGTAGCCTTTTCACTAACTTTGATGTCACCCACTCTCTGCTAGCTAGATTACTGCCAAAATCTCTAGCACAGTTGTGCTCATTAACCAGTGTCTTCACCTGATAACACCCCCCAGCACTGCTCCAAGAGGTTAGAATCAACCAAGGACAATTCTCTCCTGCACATGCAGCCCTCACCCTCTTCTTTTCATTCTTTAGATACATCACATCCTTCCCTTCATACACAAAGTAGTCCTTTAGTGCATTCTTAAAACTTTCCATTGTGATGAATGTTTGCCCCACCTTAAATTCAACTTCCCCATATTCTGTCTCCTCATTGAAAGCATCAAATGCAGTCTTGTTTTCATCATCATTAGACACCGGACTGTTAAATGCTTCACTCTCATATTCATAAGGCTTTTCATAATCTGAGTCTAGCTCTTCCCCAACAATATCAGAACTTGATGCCATTGTATTCCCAACAAATCCATGTCCAGCCTCCACACCACCACCTGCTTCAGGCCCATCAACTACTGCACCTTCTGTCCCAGTTTTTTCATCCCTTAGAATATGTTTCCTCCTCCTACCAGAATACCTCTTGGAAGCCCGTTTCTTGGCTGTCTTTGGAGAATAACATGGACCACCTTTACTTGGTCCAGGCTTATCCCTATTTTTTGTTGGGCCATCCTTGCTTAAATTCCTATTTGGGCCAGACTTAACCGCACCATCTGGTCCATCCTTCACCTCCTCAGCTGGATCCTGACTAGCTCTCTTCCTTGGTGACACCGTTTTCTTCTTTTTTTTCTTCAATCTCTCCTTCCTTTTCTGTACCTCACTATCGTCACTGCTATGAGTCTCTTCATATTCTGGAGGAGGTGGCTTATATGGCTCGTCCTCAGTTGTTTCATACCCATCACCTGAGGAAGATTGGTCACTCATAATAACCTCCTCAACTTGCATCTCCTCATCCACAACATCTGGCACACTAACCGGGTGATCAAAGTATATATGAATCTCGTTTGTCTCCTTGTTTTTAATCTTGTTAGACCTCATGTCATTTATCTCAATATCACCCCTCATTACATGTAAGCCGGATTCCAAATCAGGTGGCATGCAATCAAACCAAAACATAGTCTTGTACTCCCTATAACCCAACTCCTTCAATAACATTTCAAAATCAAAGAAGTTTACCAAATCAATGTCTAAAGGTGGCCACTTCTTGACTTTTCCATCAACATATTCTAATTTGCCCTGTTCATTCCTCTTAAAAATTCCTCCATGATGAAAAACAGGAACTACTTCAAGCTCATCCATCTGGAAATTATTTTTACTAATCAAAATCCAATTCATGACAGTTTAACATCACTGTGCCAATCATCTAAACTACTGACAATTAACATCAATTATTTAACAAATTAACTAAAGAAGTTCAAAATCTATTCAGCATCACAACATTTATAAAAATAAACAACCAGGCAACCCATTTCAACCCACTAAACACTAAGCACCAACATGCAATTTAGGAACACAGATTGGATTAGAATAATGTTTTAGATGCCCAAATTCATTACTAACCTGAATGCCGACACAAGCTGCCTCCTCCACTACACGGCGTCAGTGACTCCGTCAAGTGTGGCGTTAGAGCTCACCTCCGAGTCCTTCCTGGCGGCCTTGTCAGCACCCTTGTCAGCACCAACACTTGCTACTTCCACCACTCTCTTTCCTATCACGCAGAGAAGGTTGAGGGGTTTTGGTTCTTCTGTAAATTTGAGTTAGGGCTTGTGGGGTTATGAAGGTGAGAATGACGTTTGCTTCTTATTAACCTAGCAACGACGTCGTTTTTTAATGTGACAGGGGGACAAATCGACCCCTGTCCATTCCCACTTATGCACCTTGGCACTTCACACTGGGTTAACTGACAGATCAGCGCCGGTAACTGACACATAAGCTTTTTCCGTCATCTATGGATGGGGGATACACGGGAGGGGGCGCGATGAGTGATTTTTTGCATAGACAGGGACCGGTGTGGGTTAGTTTTTTGGTGAAGGATCGCGTTGTCCTAATTGAAAATGGATAGGGACCGGGTTGGGTGTTTACTCATATTCGTTTGATATATATATAAAAGGTTTAAGAGATTAGATTAGAATATGACTAGAAAATAAAAAAATATTTTTAAAAATTTGTGAATTTATGCTAAATAAATATTAAATAGTAAATTTTTTTAAAAGACAAAAAATTATATAAAAATAAAAAAGAGATCTAAAAAATAGAATTTTCTCAAACTTTTAGTATGCACTTTCTAAATATAAAAACTGTTTACCAGTTACTAAAAAATAATTTTTTTTCAAATTATTACTATTTTATAAAATACTACAAGAAAAAAGCTCTATCGACACACTTTTTCTTGTCACGCTTTTAAAGCGTCTTCAAAAGTGGTCTATGGCCACGCTTTTTTTGCCACGCTTGAAAAGCGTGGCCATAGAGAAAAATTGGCACGCTTTTATGAAGGTGCCCACTTATTTGAAATTTGGCCACGATTTTTTACTGCCACGCTTGAAAAGCGTGGCGATAGAGGGAAATCGACACGCTTTTACGAGGGTGGCTACTGATTAAAAATTTGGCCACGTTCTTTTTTATGCGACGCTTTTTATAGGGTAGCCATAGAGAGCAACAGGAACACTTTTTAAAGCGTGCCAATAGAATTAGGGTATCGTAATATTTTTAAAGCGTGCCGAAAGGGTATGTAATTTTGGAATCCAAAAGCACTTTACTAGGTAAACCTAAACGCATACCCGCACTTAACATTTTTCATCAAATACATACACTACTTCATCCAGAACTTCTTCATCGTATACCTCCAACCCTAACCTAGAGCTTCTTCATCGCGCCTCCAATGCTTCCATCGAGCTTGGCTACCGTCGTGTTCATCTTCCTCATCTCCTCCTCGTGACCCAGACCCAAAAAGCCTTAAGCCATTTTAGTCTGTTCCATCGTCGCCGTCTTAGTCCGTTCCATCGCCGCCTTCGAACCCTAAGCAGTAGCTCGGTTTCTTCTCCTCCTTTACTCTCTCACTTTCCCTTCGATTACACAACACATCAATCTAGATCTATTCTTATTTTGTGTTTTATTCTGTCGCTCACTGGAAACTCGTTCAGCACCTATTTATCGTTCTCCAGGTATTCCTTCCCTCTCCCTTTTGCCAATTCGTTCGCGTTCTGTTATTTCATCGTTTATTTCTTCAAATATATTGTCTCATTGTACCGTAGCTTTTTCTAATGCGATGATTTTCTTGTCAAGTCCTGAATGAGTAGCTAGTACTATCATATGTTTGTACTGTCAATGTTTATTCTTCGAAAATTATGAAAATATTTGCTGTAAAGTTTCGTAGCACAAGATCTGATTTTTCAGTATATTATTGTTGTTTTGTTTCCCTGTACAGTAAAGAAGAGATTGCTCTTTTTTCCTATCAACAAGGATGTCTGGATATGTTCCATTTTATTTATCTCATGTCTTATTTATTCAATTTTCTTTCCCGTATGGTTCTTAATGCCGTGCTGTTGTTCATATTATGCTTTTCATACTGCTTGCAATCTAATTGACTTGAAAACTAAACATGATAAACTGAACACGAGCTATTTGCCACTTATGAAGAAAATAGCTTATTTTGTCAAACTAAAATCATATTTGGGAGCCAAAATGTCATTTTTTCCCTCTTTTAGAAAGGTCATTTTGTCAAAACTTGAACTTTTTGAAAGCCAAAATGGTAGTAACTCATTGACCAAACCATCAAATGAATTGTGTTTTGAGAAAGTTGTGCTCTTGAATATTGGTTCTTAAAAATGTTTTCCAAGTTATTCTTTTGCCTGTTAGCTCCTTTGTATTAGCTGTGGGAGTGGAATTTTTTGGCATTCTGGTAGTCTCTTTTGGGAGTAAAATTATGTATTTTAGAAGATGTAAGATCTGCCTTTAAGTACTAAGAATTTGAGTGCATGCTTTGACATTTCCTCCTAATACATGAATGACCATGAATCTTGCACTGTTGCACTGTGTTAGGTACTGAGATTTGTGAACCAGATTTATACAGCATTTAGTTCTTACTTCTGAGCTTGATTAGTGAGTATCATACTATCATTATTACTTTTTCATTCATCTTGATGAAGACTAAAGGTTATATAGATTAATATTTGTTTTTTAGATTTAATTTTTAATGTTGTAATGAACATTTAGACATATAGTTCCTTATATATTGGTTGTTAATTGGTTTTAAAAACAGAATATAAGATTGTAACAAAAATTGGATTTGCAATTAGAAAAAAAGATTTAAAAACCAGATTTATTCTTGGATTTTCAGTCAAAACCAGATTTGTAGCAAAAACTGGATTTAAAACTGGTTGACAACAAAAATCAGTTTGAAAATTCAGAACCAGTTTTAAACATGTTTATTTTTTGAAACTGATTGAAACCAGTTTAGTCTATAAAACCAGTTATGATTTGGATTTAGAACCATATAATTGGTTTTAATTTGGATTGGCTTTGGATTTCTTCAAAAATTTTTGAAATCCAAACCATACACACCCCAATAGTGTATGGCATAATCTGTGAATTCATTTGAGCACAAAATTCTGGTGCAGCTTTGTGTTGATTGTTGATTGCGTTCTGAATCTTTGCAGAGCCCAATTGCATCCCAGCCTGTTGGTGCACAGCTTCCAACGGTCCGTCCAGTAGGGAAACAGAATCAGCATGCCTTGGTCCAAACACATAATATGCCATATCCACCTGGACATCCAGTGAGGTTGTAGGATTCTGCTTCTAGTCAGCCTCAATCTCCATGATCAAGGATGACTTCAACTGATATTCAGAAGTATACGAAAATATTTGTTGCAGTAAATACAGATAAAGATGGAAAAATCAATGGGAAACAAGCCCAGAACTTGTTCCTTAGCTGGAGATTACCACGGGGTATATTTTTATTATACTTCTGTTCTTTCTTCGACAGGAGGCTTTAAATGCTTTCTTTCTGTTTTCTTCTCCGTTTCATGGGCTGTCAGCTTAAGAATGATTGATTTGCTTTTGATAGCATTTAATTTTTATTTTTATCCTTTTTGTTTCTGGATTTGTTTCAGGCAATGCCTGTTCTATCATCCTATTTTTCACATGTTTCATGTTTATAATTTTTCAGGGGCTAGCATATTCCCTGATCATGAGTTCTACATATGATTATATTTTCTAGAGGTTTTAAAGCAGGTATGGGACTTATCTGATCAAGATAATGATAACATGCTTTCTCTTAGGGAGTTTTGTATTGCACTATACCAATGGAACGACACAGCAAAGGACGTGCTCTTTCAGGAGTACTTCCAAGTAACATTCTCCTTGCTTTACTACCTTCTGGCCTACCTACCACTTAGTACAGTTTTGTAACTTGGGAAAATCCATCAGGTTGGTGTCTGAGAATTACTGGTTCTTCCCTTCCCCCTTTTCCTCTCACTCTCACACACACGCACGCAATCATTTGTATATATGGAAGATATTTAAACTATTATTTTTCTCTATACCTTCTATTTTTGGAAGGTTTTCAACAAGAGGAAGGAATGAGTGACCCTGGTGCTCAACGAGTGAACCTAACTACAGGCCGGCCACAAAGGCCAGCTTCTGTTTTTTTATCTGATGAAGGACTTCAAAAACAGCAAAAGTCCCAAGTTCCAGTGTTGGAGAAGCACGTCATTAATCAGCTGAGTTCAGATGAGCAAAATTCAATTAATTCAAAGTTTCAAGAAGCATCAGAAGCTGATAAGAAGGTAATCATCCGCTTTTTGTTTTTGTGCTTAATATTGTACGATAATTTACATTTGTTTGGGCATATCTGGTAGGTTTGACGTTATCAAGAATTTATATCCATCCTGAGAAATTCTAATCATATCTAATCAAGTCATCTACAATTTTTAGACTCATGTTGATTGTATCCAATCAGACCTTGATGAACTGGTAAAATCTCTAAACAACCGGTGTAAGAAGTATGAATTACGTGCAAAGCCAACAACACTTGTGGAACTATGGTAGTTAGTTGATACCTTTTTTTTATCATACTCTTAATCTGCAGTGAAGAAAGTCCTGTTGTGGCAACTGAGCCAGTAGCTCGTGCCATCGGCGAGCCAATGGATATCATGAATGCCTTACAGCTAACACTTAGGAAGTCACTTGCTTATGGTAGTCTTGCACGAGGCCTTTATGAGGGTGCTAAGGTGATCGAGAAGCGCACTGCTCAGCTCGTTGCTCTTGCCGAGGATTGTGATCAACCTGACTATGTTAAACTCGTCAAGGCCCTTTGTGCTGAGCATTTGTGATTTGAGTATTTCTTGCTGTGGATTGTGAGTTTTTGCCTATAAACCGCGAAATTCAACAATATTATGTTTGGATTATTGATATTTATTTTTTAATTTCTTTATTTTCTACACAAAAAATGATAAAGAGATAGAATAAATTAATAACTTTTAATAAGTTTTAATGTATTGATATTTTTTATCCCATTGTATTTTATAACTACTTTGGTTATAAGAGATTAATATAGCTAATTTGGTTTGAATTTTATTAATGTAATACTAATTTTTATTAATTGATTTTTTTAAATAATATTTACAGATTTTTGTCAATATTTTTTATTGTTTTTGGAGTGCATTAGAGTATGTGTAAAAGCACATGCCAGATTTTTTTTAATTTGATAGGGATATAGCCACGCTTTAAAAGCGTGGCAATAGGTCCATATTTCTTCGATTATTGACACACTTCAAAAGCGTAGTTATATCTTTCACTTTTTGGTACGCTTTTAAAGTGTACCGATAGGTTAATACATATAGCCACGTTTTTAAGTGTGGCACAAAAGAAAACGTGCCGATAGATCCACAAAAGCGTGGCGATAGAGCATGGCACGCTTGCCGATGTGACCCTTTCAAAAGTGTGCCGATAGCTCAAAAAACGTGGCGAAAAACTGTCGGCACCCTTTTTAGCACTTTTCAACACACTCTAAAAGCATGGCAGAAAGCTTATTTTCTTGTAGTGAAGTTTTCTGTGGCTTTTATCAACTATTGTTGGAAAAATAATAAAAACTCACTAATTTAGATGGTATAAATATATGAGAGGAAGATCGATAAAATATCTATTTAGGAAGATAGATGACACGAGCGATAGACGTACAAGAGGTGAAAAATAATAAAAAAAATTAAGAAGACCATACATGAAGTGATCAAAAGAGATCTATATGTAAACAATTTTACTATAAATATGATACGCGATAGAATTCAATGACGCCGTCTTCTAATGCATATAAATAACCATGCCTAATGGGATAAGATTTTATTATATTGTTGTTGTATTTTTTAAAAAGTTTAATTACTTTGTTGGTTGTTATAATTTTATTAAATTTATAATTAGATCTTTATATATTTTTTTTCTTTCAATAAAAAGGTACCTTCCTTTTAATTTTATAATTAGGTCTTTATCAGTGTAAAAAAAAATTAGAATTAACAGAATATTTGTTACAAATTAAAAATTCCCATAACTAAGAATTTTAGATCTTTTAAAAAATATTTTGTTAATTTAATCATTTTTAACATAAAAAAGATCTAATTAAAAAATAAAAAATAATATAAAAATTAAATTATAAAAATATATTTAAAAATTTAATTATAAATTTAATAAAATTATAAAGACTAATATAATAATTAAACCTATCTAAAATTATTTATCCATGTATTTGTTTTAGCTAACACCGTAAACATATTATATTTTAGTGCGTCTATCACATCTTTGATAAGACATTGTTAAGCACCAAAGATATATATTATAAGAAGCATATTATTACATGCACTACAAAAAAAAAGGTCTATGGTCACGGTAAAAAACCGTGACCATAGCTAGTAAAAAGGGTGACCATAGATCTATGGTCACGGTTTTGGACCTATGGTCACGGTTTTTTACCGTGGTCTATTCTCTCGTGGCCATAGGTCTATGGTCACGGTTTTTTTATCTATGGTCACGGTTTCTATGGTCACGGTTTCAATTTTCAAATTCTGACACTTTAGGCCACGTTTTTTCACCGTGACCATAGGTTAATCTATGGTCACGCGTAAAAACCGTGACCATAGCCTTATCTATGGTCACGGTTTTTGCCGTGACCATAGCTCTATGGTCACCCCACCTTAAAACCGTGACCATAGCCTTATCTATGGTCACGGTTTTTGCCGTGACCATAGACTCTATGGTCACCCCTCCTTAAAACCGTGACCATAGCCTTATCTATGGTCACGGTTTTTTCCGTGACCATAGCTCTATAGTCACCCCACCTCAAAACCGTGACCATAGCCTTATCTATGGTCACGGTTTTCACTGTGACCATAGCCTCTATGGTCACCCTTCCTTAAAACCGTGACCATAGCCCTATCTATGGTCACGGTTTTTCGCCGTGACCATAGCCTCTATGGTCACCCCCATCTTAAAACAGTGACTATAGCCTTATCTATGGTCACGGTTTTTCACCGTGACCATAGCTTATCTATGGTCACCCCACAAAACCGTGACCATAGCCTTATCTATGGTCACGGTTTTTACCGTGACCAAAGCCTATTTTTTTTTATGAGATTTTTTTTAAAGCATAATGACATCCCAAAATGATGATGATCACAAAATAAATCTAAAAATAAAAAATGATAATCAAAAATTAAGATAAGTTATGATTAAAGTAACCAGCTAACATATCAATATAGTTGAATGAATACACTTGTCTCAATCGTAGTTTCATACAGTGATATATACACTAACACTAAGTAGACACTATTAACAAAATTGTTCCACAGGCGTAAAAGCAATACAATTTAGACTCTGCCAGGATAGATTGTTTCTGGTATTGCTATTCTTTCTTCTCAACGCTCAAGAACTTTTATTTCAGCCACTTAAACATTTGAAAGCTCAACACCTGCTTCATTAACATGCAAAGTAAAGTCACATTAGACATAAACACCTACATTTATTCTTCTTCAACTTAGGAAAAAAAAACATATCATTAAAACATATATACATCACACATATAATAGCTAGTACACACTATACAGCACACATCCACATCATAGTATATGACACATCATAAAACAATATAAAGTACTTGAAGAGATAGTTGTATAAACCCTAATTTTCAAGTTTCTTCTTCTCCTCAAATTTACAAATTTACTTTGTTCAAGCTGCAAAGAAATTATTAAAGCATGTTTTGTTCAAGCTGCAAGGAAATAGTGTAACTTGTGTGTCACTTGATATTTTATATATAAAATGCAACTACTTTCAACTATTTATAAGCCAACTGAACTAACATGGTTTCATGTGCATTTTAGTCAATATCTTACTAAAAACCCTAAGAGCATCACCATTCAATCATTCCCTTAAATACCTCTTTTTTCCAAATAAAAGAAAAGTGACATGTCATGTGGATGTAACTTTGGTAGACTGTCACTCAATAGTTTAATTATTATAATCCCTCATGGTTTAAGCATGGTAGTTATTGTTGAAATAACAGTAGCACCAAGCAACCAAAAAGAAAAAAAAGGATTCATGCGCATCAGTATATCTATAATAACATAATATCAAGACATGTAATGGGTATTATAAAGATAACATAATTCAGATATCTATAATAACAATGATATCCAAACTTTTCTCAATATGAAAGTTGCTCAAGAATTGATAATTTTAACACAAATTTAAAATTTACAACATATTTGACATAAATAACATTTTTAGGCATGTAGCTATTATATTTGGCTTCTTAATAACCATGTACTTCCAAATTGTAGGAAACTTACCACATTATCTAGTTCAAGCATCTCTACATATCTCTTTTTCGATACATCGTTACTTGAAGTGGCCCTTTCAATAGAAGCAGGATCCTGAGACATATAATCCTTGATTAGCTTAATGAATAAACCTCATACTTATTTAAAAGTGTCAGCCATAAATCTTGATGATATATTACAGAAGGAAAAAGTTAACACAACATACAACTTCCCACTACCTAATCCTTCTATGAGTATATAAGAATACATGATAAAATGGGGATTTCTAATCTCATCAAAAAGTAACAGAGCCTATCAATGAAAAAGAAAGAATTTTAAGCCATACAGGAAAATATTATCTTGCAAGAGTATAGAAGCATACAGGCCATACAGAAAATACTCCCATGTCCCACAAGAGTCATCTATACCCTTCTAATATGAATGTAATAGATATTTTACACAACCTTGGAGCAAATTCGACTATCAACTCAAATTACTCTGAATCAAAACTTGGCCAAGACCTTCAATTCAAAATTAATGTTAAGGATGCGATATAAGCTTGGGTGGGATCAAAGATGATAAATAATATGGACAAGAGAAAAAATAGTATCGGTAGAACTTAGAAGTAGTTATAAATTTTAATAAATGGAATACCTTCAACTAACAGCTATACTAACTTTCTTCGCATGCTATGTTGGTCAGGCTCAGTAACAGATTTGACAAAATGAAAATAATATTGAACACAATGGAAAAGTTACATACTTTGAAAGGGCAAGGAACAAGCATGCCAATAAATCCTCTGTCAAATCAGCAGCTCTAATTGTGTACAAGGCATTCTTGAGTCCACGTGAAACAAGATAATTCTGAGTGTCCTTCGATAAAGAATATCCCTTGTACACACTAACAGGAGGATCACATACCTGAAAGGCAAGACAATAACACAATGGGAAAAGTCAATACCTCATTCTCAATAGCCTTTGAATATTCCTTCTACATTTCACTATTGTCATGGGAGACAAGAACCACAAACAAAACAACCACATAAATAGCCACTAGTGTCCTGTCCAATAAAACAGATAAAGTAACCACACCACCCATTGTAATCATGCAGAGAAGAGAATAATTATCTAAAAAGGGGAAACAACAAAAAGTAATTCGAATAGCAGCAACAATAGAAACTAATTGTTAGAAACATGAATAAGAGAGCATTATAGAGAAACTAGTTGTTAGAAACATGAATAAGAGAGCATTATAGATAATATAGGGTTCCAAAAGAGAATAATTACAGAGGATCCAACTTGAGACTGGCAATCAACGAGTGTATCATATACTCCAACGATGTCCCCTTTTCGGACCACAAAGAAGGTGACCTTCTCCTCGTGCTCCATAACAGACGCCACAGGTTCAGGCTCCACCACCTTCTTCTTGCAGCCTTTCTTGGCAGAGGAGGAGGAGTAGCAGCAGCAGCCAGAGGGAAACCTAGCGAGCACGAATTGAGAGCGGGGAGAGAGAGTAGGAGGAAGAGTTAGCTTAATGGGGAAGTTGCAGAGGGAACGACGGCTGGATAGGAAGCGAGCGAGGATGGCGACAGTGTAGGATGAGAGGTTGGAGAAGCAGTTCATGACACAGCTGCAGGGTTAGTTGCAACCGATTCCCTGCTTCTTCTCAGCTCGATCGCCCTCACTCTCCCTCTCTTCCTTGCAAGCATCGACTGCGCCGGCGGCTGCCAGCTCCGTCGGCGCCGTCTCCTTCCTCCTCCCTCTCTTCCCTTCTCCGTTTTCCCTCTCTCTCTCTGCGTTTCCGTGGGTGTGTGCGTGTGTTACCGTGAGTAGGGGGCGTTGAGGGTTTGTATTTTGGGAAATTAGGGATTTGGGGGTTTAGGGTTAGGGATTGTGATTTTAAATTTGGGAATTAGAGTTTAAAATTAAGAATTTTATAAAAAAATTTGGATTGAATAGATATTTTGATAAAATTGATGGATAGAATAATAATTTTAAATTAAATATATTCTATTAAAAGGGTAAAGTATACTTTTTGTCTTTGAAGTTTGACAAAAATTTTAAAAATACCCCTAAGTTTTATTTTGTTTCAATTTTGTCCCAAAAGTTCTCGATTTGCATCAAATATATCTCTATCGGCTAAATTTTCAAAAAAATTAAGATCAATTTAACAATAATACATGAAAATTATGTTTGATTTGCTTGTGTTGAGGGTTCTTCTTATGAAATTGTTGTTGAATTGGTCTTAAATTTTTTGAAAAATTAGCTGTTAAGGATATATTTGATGCAAATTGAAAATTTTTGGGACAAAATTGAAACAAAATAAAATTTAAGGATATTTTTAAAACTTTTGTCAAACTTCAGGAACAAAAAATATACTTAACCCCTATTAAAAATATTTTAAAATAAATCATATAAATTATTATTAGTTTTTAATTATTAAAATTTTAAATTTTAAATATATGAAAAACTCAAAAATTAATTATTTTTATTTATATTTAATAATTAATTTTTTTAATTTAAAAAATTAATTTTTAGTCAATATTTAAAATTTAATTATTAATAAAATTATATACTAATTTTATAAAAAAATATAAAATAATATATTATTTTTAAAAATTAATCATTTTGTGACAAACCGTGACCATAGACTCTTTTAAGTCACTCTCAAAGTCGTGACCATAGACCCTTTTAGGTCACCCTTCCGAAAAACCGTGACCATAGACCCTTTTTGGTCACTGTAAAAAACCGTGACCATAGACTCCTTTAGGCCACCCCCAAAACCGTGACCATAACCCTTTTAGGCCACCCCCAAAACCGTGACCATAGATCCCTTTAGACCACTCCCCAAAATCGTGACTATAGACCCTTTTAGGCCACCCCCAAAACCGTGACCATAGACCCCTTTAGGTCACCCCCCAAAACCGTGACCATAGACCCTTTTAGGTCACCCTTTTTTGAAAAACCGTGATCATAGCCCCCTTTTGGTCACTGTAAAAAACCGTGACCATAGACCCCATTAGGTCACCCCCAAAACCGTGACCATAGACCTTTTTAGGCCACCCTCCAAAACCGTGACCATAGACCCCTTTAGGCCACCCCCCAAAACCGTGACCATAGACCCTTTTAGGTCACCATTTTTTGAAAAACCGTGACCATAGACCCTTTTTGGTCACTGTAAAAAACCGTGACCATAGACCCCTTTAGGTCACCCCTCAAAACCGTGACCATAGACCCTTTTAGGCCACCCTTTTTTAAAAAACCGTGACCAAAGGTACTCTATGGTCACCCTTTCCAAAAGAACCGTGACTATAGCTTTTTTTTTTGGTCACCCTAAAAAACCGTGACCATAGAGGGTCTATGGTCACGGTTTTTTACCGTGACCAAAAAAACCGTGGCTATAGACCCAAAATGTTGTAGTGATGTCACAACTTGGTATCTCCTTTGTTATTTCTGTTTCCTCGTCTATTTGTAGACTATACATATAATTAAAAGTAAATAGCTATTTCTAATTATAAATGATTTAGATATTAATAAAATTAATTATAAAAAATTAAAATTATAATTGTATTTATAAAAAATAAATTTCTTTTTGTAAAAATATCTAATCATCAAAATTTTATTGATTTTATTCAAAAATAAATTAAAATATTCAAATTATTCTTATTATATTATGTTCAAGATTCCAACCTTTTTTTTAATCTCTCTGATACTACTATTATTAGTCATCTGAAGAAAAAAAAATCACATCTCATATTTAACATCATCATTCAACACGATCCCCAATGACATGAGAAGCTTTCGAACTGGTTCATATCAATACTTTAATTTTTTCGTTCTTCTTCTTCAAATCAATTTCATATTGGCTTAGAAGCTCAATCGAATCACCGTTGAAGATGTCCTCGTTAATGTTGAACTCACGAAAGTTGACAGATGCAGGAGCACTCAGTGTCGCAGGTTGTAGCGATCCAATTTAATTTTTATCACGATCACACTAAAAGCTAGACGTTACTAACTTATTTTTCTATTTATTAACTAATATTTATTATATGAGTCTGTTTTATTGTTAAAGTGTAGTTATTTTGTTGGAAACTTTTTTTTTTTGGAAAACAATTAGTTTACTAAGTAAAAATATTCAAAGGTAAAATTACAGATAATAACAGATAAAACAAAATTAGAACTTTTATGTACATACATCGCATGTTGATTAACATTACTATGAGTAGCTAGCTATTAACTATTTACATAATTAAATACATATAATATCCCTATTCCCTCTACGCTACAAAAGCGAGGGAGTAGCACTTTAGGTCATCAAAATTTGGGCCTAGCTAAACATCGTCAAAATGCATGATATTATCTATCACTCCTCTGTACGATCATGCGTTATTACTGGGCCACTGGAGCTCCATCTGAAGGGGGAAGAAAATGGGTAAGAACTTGGAAGTTTTTAGTAAGGTGAGGTTGTTAGTTGATGAGCGGATAATTTATACGTTTTTTGGCATTATTTTTAGGTAGTTTTTAGTAGGATCTAGCTACTTTTAGGGATGTTTTCTTTAATTTTTATGTTAAATTCACATTTCTGGACTTTACTATGAGTTTGTGTATTTTTCTGTGGTTTCAGGAAATTTCTAGCTGAAATTGAGGGACCTGAGCAAAACTCTGATAAAAGGCTGACAAAGGACTGCTGATGCTGTTGGATTCTGACTTCCCTGCACTCAAAATGGATTTTCTAGAGCAATAGAACTACAAATGGTGCGCTCTTAACGGCGTTGGAAAGTAGACATCCAGAGCTTTCCAGCAATATATAATAGTTCATACTTTATTCGAGATTAGACGATGCAAACTGGCGCTCAACGCCAGTTCTACGTTGCATTCTGGAGTCAAACGCCAGAAACACGTCACGAACTAGAGTTGAACGCCAAAAACACGTTACAACTTGGCGTTCAACTCCAATAGAAGCCTTAGCTCGTGTAAAGTTAAAGTTCAGCCCAAGCACACACCAAGTGAGCCCTGGAAGTGGATTTCTGCATCAATTACTTACTTCTGTAAACCCTAGTAGCTAGTCTAGTATAAATAGGACTTTTTACTATTATATTTTCATCCTGGATTGTATTTTTGATCCTGTGATCACGTTTTGGGGGCTGGCCTCTCGGCCATGCCTGGACCATCATCACTTATGTATTTTCAACGGTGGAGTTTCTACACACCATAGATTAAGGGTGTGGAGCTCTGCTGTACCTCAAGTTTCAATGCAAGTACTACTATTTTCTATTCAATTCGCCTTATTCTAAGATATTCGTTGCACTTCAATATGATGAATGTGATGATCCGTGACAATCATCATCATTCTCACCTATGAACGCGTGACTGACAGCCACTTCCGTTCTACCTTAGACCGGGCGTATATCTCTTGGATTCCTTAATCAGAATCTTCGTGGTATATGCTAGAATTGATGGCAACATTCATGGGAATCCGGAAAGTCTAACCTTGTCTGTGGTATTCTGAGTAGGATTCCGGAATTGAATGACTGTGACGAGCTTCAAACTCGCGATTGCTGGGCGTGATGACAAACGCAAAAGAATCAAGGGATTCTATTCCAACATGATCGAGAACCGACAGATGATTAGCCGTGCTGTGACAGAGCATTTGGACCATTTTCACTGAGAGGATGGGATGTAGCCATTGACAACGGTGATGCCCTACATACAGCTTGCCATAGAAAGGATTGACAAAGATAGGATAAAGCAGTAGGAAAGCAGAGATTCAAAAGGAACACAGCATCTCCATGCACCTATCTGAAATTCCCACTATTGAATTATATGAGTAACTATTTACTATTTTATTCCTTCGCGTATACTATAATTTCTTAATACAGTTGAATCCACCTGACTGGGATTTACAAGATGACTATAGCTTGCTTCATACCAACAATCTCTGTGGGATCGACCCTTACTCACGTAAGGTATTACTTGGACGACCCAGTACACTTGCTGGTTAGTTGTGCGGAGTTGTGACAAAGTGAGATTCACGTTTGAGAGCACCAAGTCTTTGGAGCCATTGTTGATGATCACAATTTCGTCCACCAAGTTTTTGGCACCGTTGCCGGGGATTGTTCGAGTATGGACAACTAACGGCTCATCTTGTTGCTCAGATTGGGTAATTTTATTTTATTTTATTTTGTTTTATTGTTCTTAAATTTTGAAAAATTTTTTTTATATTACTTATCCTGTTCTTCAGAATTTTTAAGAATGAATTCTAGAGTTTCATGAAGTATGTTGAAGCCTGGCTGGCTGTAAAGCCATGTCTAAATTCTTTTGGACTGAGGCTTCAAAACCATCTTCATAGAGGCAAGTTAATTGGAATATTAGCTGTATGCTAAAGCTTGGCTGGCTATTGGCCATGTCTAGTGTTTTGGACCGGAGCTTTCACATAAAGCTTGGCTGGCTATTAAGCCATGTCTAATTTCTGGACCGGAGCTTTAGACAAACATTGCATGATTCCTGGAATTTATATTAAAAATTTAGAATTTCTTATTTTATTTTTCCTATATGTTTTCAAAAAAATATAAAAATAAAATACAAAAAAATTAGAAAATCATAAAAATAAAAAATATTTTGTGCTTCTTGTTAGAGTCTTGTGTCAAGTTTTAAGTTTGGTGTCAATTGCATATTCATCATGCATTTTTCGAAAATTGCATTCATGCATTGCATTCATCATGATCTTCAAGTTGTTCTTGATGAACTTTCTTGTTTGATCTTCATATTTTCTTGTTTTGTCTTGTATGGTGTTTTTCATGTGCATTTTTGCATTCATAGTGTCTAAACATGAAAGATTTCTAAGTTTGGTGTCTTGCATGTTTTCTTTACATTGAAAATTTTTCAAAAATATGTTCTTGATGTTCATCATGATCTTCAAAGTGTTCTTGGTGTTCATCTTGACATTCATAGTGTTCTTGCATGCATCATGTGTTTTGATCCAAAATTTTCATGCATTGAGTATTTTTAGTGTTTTTCTCTCTCATCATAAAAAATTCAAAAATAAAAAAATATCTTATCTTTTTAAATCTTATCTTTTTAAAATCTTTTTCAAAAATCATATCTTTTCCATTTTTTATCATATTCGAAAATTTCAAAAATCTTTTTCAAAATATTTTCAAAATCTTTTTCTTATCTTTACATCATATTTTCGAAAATATCATCAACAATTAATGTTTTGATTCAAAAATTTCAAGTTTGTTACTTTCTTGTTAAGAAAGATTCAAACTTTAAGTTCTAGAATCATATCTTGTGATTTCTTGTGAGTCAAGTCATTAATTGTGATTTTAAAATTTAAATTTTTTTCAAAACTAATTTCAATCATATATATCTTTTTAAAACCATATCTTTTAAAATCATATCTTTTCAAAAATATCTTTTCAATCTTATCTTTTTAAAATCATATCTTTTTAATCATATCTTTTCATATAATATCTTTTTCAAACTTTAATTTCAAAAATCTTTTCTAACTTCTTATCTTTTCAAAATTAATTTTCAAATCTTTTTCAACTAACTAATTGATTTATTTTTTGTTTTATCTTTTATCTTTTTCAAAACCACCTAACTAATTTTCTCTCTCTAATTTTCGAAAATTACCTTCCTCTTTTTCAAAATTCTTTTGATTAACTAATTATTTCAAATTTTAATTTTTAATTTTATTTCATTTTAATTTTCGAAAATTACTATCCCTTTTTCAAAATTTATTTTTCAAATTTCTATCCCTCTCACCTCTTTCTATTTATTTTATTTATTTACTAACACTTCTCTTCATCCTAAAATTCGAACCCCCCTTTCTCTGAGTTCAAATTTTCCTTTTCTCCTTCCTATTCTTCTTCTTTTTTACTCACATAAAGAAACCTCTATATCTGGACAAAGAGGATCCCTATTATTATTTTCTATTCCCTTCTTTTTCATATGAGCAGGAGCAAGGACAAGAACATTCTTATTGAAGCAGATCCTGAACCTGAAAGGACTCTGAAGAGGAAGTCAAGAGAAACTAAAATTAAAAAATTCAGAGAAAACTTTACAGAAATTTTCAAAAAAGAAGAGGAGATTGTAGACAAAATAATAACAATGCAAGGAGGATGCTTGGTGATTATACTACACCTAAGGCCAGAGAAACCTCAAAAGAAAAAAAAAAGAAAAAAGAAAAAAAAGAAAAGGGAAGACAAAAAGCTTCCACCTCAAAGTCATGGGAGATGGAGAGATTCATCTCAAGGGTCCATAGCTTAGTAGAAGAGCATTTGACCGCACATCAAGAGAACATGAGGAATTCCCTCATCAAGAAATCCCTGAGATACCTCAGGGGATACATTTTCCTCCACATAATTATTAGGAGCACTAAAATCACTAGGGAGGAGCAACAAAGACAAGGAAGAGACATAGAAGAGCTCAAGAACATCAATGGTCCTTCAAGAAGGCGCCACCCTCACTAAGGTGGACTCATTCCTTGTTCTTAAATTTTTTTCTGCTTTTCGTTTTTTTATGTTATATGTTTATCTATGTTTGTGTCTTTATTACATGATCATTAGTATTTAGTAACTATGTCTTAAGGCTATGAATAATTCCATGAATCCTTCACCTCTCTTAAATGAAAAATGTTTCTAATTCAAAAGAACAAGAAGTACATGAGTTTTGAAATTATCCTTGAATTTAGTTTAATTATATTGATGTGGTGACAATATTTTTTGTTTTCTGAATGAATGCTTGAATAGTGCATATTTTTTATCTTGTTGTGTATGAATGTTAAAATTGTTGGCTCTTTAAAGAATGATGAATAAAGAGAAATGTTATTGACAATCTGAAAAATCATGAGATTGATTCTTGAAGTAAGAAAAAGCAGTGAAAAAGCAAAAGCTTGAAAAAAAAGAGTGGCGAAAAAAAATAGAAAGGAAAAGAAAAGTAAGCAGAAAAAGCCAATATCCCTTAAAACCAAAAGGCAAGGGTAAAAAGGATCTAAGGCTTTGAGCATCAATGGATAGGAGGGCCCAAGGAAATAAAATCCAGGCCTAAGCGGCTAATTCAAGCTGTCCCTAACCATGTGCTTGTGGCATGCAGGTCCAAGTGAAAAGCTTGAGATTGAGTGGTTAAAGTCGTGATCCAAAGCAAAAAGAGTGTGCTTAAGAACTCTGGACACCTCTTACTGGGGACTTTAGCAAAGCTGAGTCACAATCTGAAAAGGTTCACCCAGTCATGTGTCTGTGGCATTTATGTATCTGGTGGTAATACTAGAAAACAAAGTGCTTAGGGCCACGACCAAGACTCATAAAAGTAGTTGTGTTCAAGAATCAACAAAATTAACTAGGAGAATCAATAACACTATCTGAAATTCTAAGTTCCTATAGATGCCAATCATTCTAAACTTCAAAGGATAAAGTGAGATGCCAAAACTATTCAGAAGCAAAAAGCTACAAGTCCCGCTCATCTAATTAAAACTAATATTCATTGATATTTTGGGATTTATAGTATATTCTCTTCTTTTTATCCTATTTGATTTTCAGTTGCTTGGGGACAAGCAACAATTTAAGTTTGGTGTTGTGATGAGCAGATAATTTATATGCTTTTTGGCATTGTTTTTAGGTAGTTTTTAGTAGGATCTAGCTACTTTTAGGGATGTTTTCTTTAGTTTTTATGCTAAATTCACATTTCTGGACTTTACTATGAGTTTGTGTATTTTTCTGTGGTTTCAGGTAATTTCTGGCTGAAATTGAGGGACCTGAGCAAAATTCTGATAAAAGGTTGACAAAGGACTGCTAATGCTGTTGGATTCTGACCTCCCTGCACTCGAAATGGATTTTCTGGAGCTACAAAACGCCAAATGGCGCTTTCTCAACGGCGTTGGAAAGTGGACATTCAGAGCTTTCCAGCAATATATAATAGTCTATACTTTATTTGAGATTAGATGACGCAAACTGGCACTCAACGCCAGTTCTACGCTGCATTCTGGAGTCAAATGCCAGAAACACGTCACGAACCAGAGTTGAACGCCAAAAACACGTTACAACTTGGCGTTCAACTCCAATAGAAGGCTTAACTCGTGAAAAGTTCAAGCTCAGCCCAAGCACACACCAAGTGGGCCCTGGAAGTGGACTTCTGCATCAATTACTTACTTCTGTAAACCCTAGTAGCTAGTCTAGTATAAATAGAACTTTTTACTATTATATTTTCATCCTGGATTGTCTTTTTGATCCTGTGATCACGTTTTGGGGGCTGGCCTCTCGGCCATGCCTGGACCTTCATCACTTATGTATTTTCAACGGTGGAGTTTCTACACACCGTAGATTAAGGGTGTGGAGCTCTGCTGTACCTCAAGTTTCAATGCAAGTACTACTATTTTCTATTCAATTCGCCTTATTCTAAGATATTCGTTGCACTTCAATATGATGAATGTGATGATCTGTGATACTCATCATCATTCTCACCTATGAACGCGTGACTGACAACCACTTCCGTTCTACCTTAGACCGGGCGTATATCTCTTGGATTCCTTAATCAAAATCTTCGTGGTATAAGCTAGAGTTGATGGCGGCATTCATGGGAATCCGGAAAGTCTAACCTTGTCTGTGGTATTCCGAGTAGGATTCTGAAATTGAATGACTGTGACGAGCTTCAAACTCGCGATTGCTAGGCGTGATGACAAACGCAAAAGAATCAAGGGATTCTATTCCAACATGATCGAGAACCGACAGATGATTAGCCGTGCTGTGACAGAGCATTTGGACCATTTTCACTGAGAGGATGGGATGTAGCCATTGACAACGGTGATGCCCTACATACAGCTTTCCATAGAAAGGAGTGACAAAGATTGGATAAAAGCAGTAGGAAAGCAGAGATTCAAAAGGAACACAGCATCTCCATGCACCTATCTGAAATTCCCACTATTGAATTATATGAGTAACTATTTACTATTTTATTCCTTCGCGTATACTATAATTTCTTAATATAGTTGAATCCGCCTGACTGGGATTTACAAGATGACTATAGCTTGCTTCATACCAACAATCTCTGTGGGATCGACCCTTACTCACGTAAGGTATTACTTGGACGACCCAGTACACTTGCTGGTTAGTTGTGCGGAGTTGTAACAAAGTGAGATTCACGTTTGAGAGCACCAAGTCTTTGGAGCCATTGTTAATGATCACAATTTCGTCCACCATTAGTTAAGTTCATTAATTTTTTATCATTACCAAATAACCATAACTGAACATAAAATACAGGAAATAGAAGATAAACAAAAAATACAAGAAAATAGTAAACAAACAAGAAATGCAGGAAGTGAAAAAAAACAAGTAAACACACACAAATACAGATAATGTTTCCAATTCAGATTACATATTTCTTTCTTCCACACATAAAGTGTTAGAACTCAAGTAAGTTTTCTTATGACCGTTTACATGTTGCATAATAAAAGAGTTAACCTCATTAACAACTTCCAATGTTGGAGCCAGGATTGATCTGTCACTAAAAGAAGATGTTATGTGGATGTTAGACAATAGGTTGGGATAAACGAAGTTCACTAGTTGCTCGAATGCATCAATTACAATTTCATCATGAATTAGCACAATCGACTCACCATCGGTCGAATCCCTAGCAAGGCCCTCACTTATCCCCCAACAACCGTGTAGCAAATTCATTAACATCGGTACTATCTAGGCCAACAGTTAAATGCATGTTAATCGTGAGCCTCAACACAGTACAGTGTTGCCACAAATAGGATGAGTTTATGGATGCCTGAACAATATCTTGCCTGGAACCCATTGGTATTACATGAAATATCTGCCTAAAGTATCCGCCTAAAACAACCAGCTTTCCTCTAAATGGCAGTTCTGCGTTGTAGTAAAGTTCAAACTTAATAATGTTCCTCAAGCATTTGTCAAGAGCCTCACAGCACAATTTATTTAGCATGGGTACCTGATGAGCGGATATTTTATATGCTTTTTTGCATCATTTTCATATAGTTTTTAGTATGTTTTGTTTAGTTTTTATTAGTTTTTGTAGGTTTTATTGTTAAATTCACATTTTTTGGATTCTACTATGAGTTTGTATGTTCTTTTACAATTTCAGGTAATTTCTGGCTAAAATTGAGGAGATTGAGCAAAAGTTTGATTCAGGGACAGAGAAAGCACTGCAGATGCTGTCTGGATCTGACCTCCTTGCACTCGGAAGAGCTTTTCTAGAGCTACAAAAGTTTAAACGGAGCATTCTTAACGACTATGAAAAGCTTACTTCTATAGCTTTCCAGGAATGTATAATAGTTCATACTTTGCTTTAGATTACAAGGCCCAAAACCGGCGTCCAACGCCAGCCTCCTGTCCCCTTCCAGGCGTCCAGCGCCCAAAGTGCAGAGACCAGCGTCCAAAGGCTCAGAGAGGACCCCCTAGCCAGCGTTCAACACCCTAGAGGCCTCCTAGCACGTGGATCTCATCAAAGCTCAGCCCAAAAACTCACTAAGTGGGCCCCATGAAAGAGTATAGATATTGGTTAGGAATTTCACACAAATAATTCCGTTGATAGTATAGTTCCCAACCAACAAATAATACTCGATCAAAGTTTAATTTTGGTTGTCACAAGTCCAACCCAATAAAAGTAACCAAAGTATTTAAACCTCGGGTCGTCTCACAAGGAATTTCAATGAAGTGATCAATTATTGGCTATGAAGGAACAATGGGGGTTTGATTTGATAAAAAGGGCAAGAAAATAAATGGCAAGAAAATGTAAAGCAAACAATTAAAGAAAGCAATTAATAAAGAGAGACATTCATGGTGAGGATTGAGAATATAGGCCTTCTATCCTAGTCACTAATCATAACAATAATTATCAAGAGCTTATCCTATTTAGTCATCTCCAACAATGGAAGAAGGTACAATCTTATCTTCACACAAGAGAAAGTCAAATAAGACTAGTTAATCTCAATCCAAAAGTCCTAATCAACTTACTAATTGACTTAGCAAAAGATTAGCGTCAATGGAAACAATATTAACTAGCAACTCTAGATCACCAACATAAGTTGGGTATTCATGACTCAAGATTGCCTAATTCCTCTTTCCAAGCCAAGAATGCTCAAAAATCTACTCTAACATCCAACCAAGCATTTTATCAAACACTTGGAAGGCATAAAAGGAAAACATGGTAAAATTGCAAGAAATGTAAATCTACCAACTACCAATTGCAAGAAAATAACACTAACAACTCAAATCAACAATAAAAGAACATCAAACATTAAAATGCATTAAATGAAATCCAAATCTAACAATGGTGTTCATAAAACTAAAGAGAGTCATAAAAAGGGAAACTAGCACTACAAACTAAGAGAATGAAGGTGTAGGAACAAGAAATTGTAAAAAAAACTAGATGAGAATAAGAAATTAAACCCTAGATCTAAGATGCAATTAACCTCAAATCCTAATTCTAGAGAGAAGAGGGAGCTTCTATCTCTAGAAAACTAACCTACAACCTAAAACTAATTGCTCCCCCTTTGTCTCATCTTGAATTCTGCATGAAATAGTCTCTGGAATCAGTTGGATTTGGGCCTGGGAAGCTCAGAAATCACCCCCAGCGTTTTCACTTTAATGAGGTCACGTGCCTGCTGTGACGCGTACGCATGAGTCACGCGTACGCATTGTCTGGCATTTTCTTGTCACGCGTACACGTCATGACACGCGTACGCGTCGCCTGGACGATGCACCTCTTCACGTGTGCGCATCTGTCACGCGTGCGCGTCGCTCTAAGCACTCCAGTTTTTCAATGAATTCTCAACTTTACATGCTTTTCTCTTCACTTCTTCATCCAATACTGGCCTTATGAATCTGAAACCACTCAACAAACATATCAAGGCATCGAATGGAATTAAAGTGAATTAAATTTAGTTATTTTAAGGCCTAAAAAGCATGTTTTCACACTTAAGCACGAATTTAGGGAGAATTACAAATCATGCTATTTCATTGAATAAATGTGAGATAAGTTGACAAAATCTCCTAAATTAAGCACAAGATAAACAACAAAATTGGGGGTTTATCAAACCTCCCTACACTTAAACTAAGCATGTCCTCATGCTAAACTCAAGAAAGAAACAAAGGGTATTGATGCACCACTATTTCGTGGTACATCTTGTGCTTAATTGAGTGGATTTTATCCACTAATCTCATACTTATTCATAGAAATTGCATGTTTTACATTTTCCTTCCTGATTTTGTGCTATGATTGAAAACATGCTTCTTTGGTCTTAATTTAGCTAATTTTAATCCTCTCTTATTACCATTCGATGCCATGATATGTGTGTTAAGTGTTTTAAGAGATTATAGGGCAGGAATGGCTTAGAGGATGGAAAGGAAGCATGCAAAATTGGAAGGAATACAAGAAATTGAAGGAATTGCTAGTGTTGTCAACCCTGACCTCTTCGCCCTCAATCGATCATAACTTGAGCTACAAAGATCCAAATGAGGCGGTTCTAGTTGCGCTAGAAAGCTAACATTCAGGGCTTCGTAATGATATACAATTTGCCATAGTGGCCATGCATCTAGGAGACACGCACGCGCATTTGACGCGCACATGGGTGAAAAGTATATCGGCGTGCACGCGCACCTAGCGCGTACGCGCGACATGCGCGACGTACTGCAACTGTAGAAATTGCTAGGGGCAATTTCTGGGATGTTGATGATCCAGTTTTCAGCCCAGAAAATACAGAATAAAGGCTGCAGAGTGAGGGAATCAGAGATACAACTTTCATACACACAATTTTAGGTTTTAGATGTAGATTCTAGAGAGAGAGAGAGGCTCTCTCCTCTCTCTAGGTTTTAGGATTTAGGATTTAGGATTTCTTCTTTTAAATTCTTCTCAATTATATGTTCAATGTTCTTTTAATTTATTAATGCAAAGAGTATTTTTCCATTTAGTTATATTATTTGTTTAATTGCTTCCATTAATTTCAATTACCATGTTCTCTCCTTACTTCTTTTATGATTTATGAAAATGGCATTTATGTTAACCAAGTAAATCCCAACTTGACTTTGGAGTTGATTAATATTTGAGACCCTTGAGTTGGAATACTCAAGAGTTAATTGAAAGTTGTTGGCCAGTTTTCTAGTTACTAACACTAACCCTTTCCAAGGGAAAGGATTATTTTCTTGTGAATAGAAGTTGGCTCTCAACTTGACTTTCCTTTATTAAATGAAGGATAACCAAGTGGAACAATAACCTATTACTAATTAATCTTGGAAAATCCAACAAGGATAGAACTTCAGATTAATCTTCTCTGGGTCAAGGCTTTCTATTTTAATTACATAAAGCCTCTTGTTAATTTTCATCGCTTTAATTTATAGTTAATTATTTTATCATCCCTCACTCTAAAAATTCTTGGAAAAACCCATAACCAATAATAACACACCTCCCTGCAATTCCTTGAGAGACTGCTCGAGGTTTAAATACTTCGGTTTATTTTATTAGGTTTGCTTTAGTGACAAACAATTTTTTGTATGAAAGGATTCTTGTTGGTTTAGGAGCTATACTTTCAACGAGAACATATTTGTGAATTTCTATACCGTTAAAAATCCGTTCGTCAAAATGGCGCCGTTGCCAGGAAATTGCAAACGTGTGCCTTATTATTGGTTATTGTAAATATTTGCTTTTTGCTTGTTTGTTTGTTTTTGTTTTTAATTTTTATTATCTACTATTAATTCTCACCCCTGTCGCTATGAGTTTGGTTCTAATGTTGTTGTAAGGAATGGAAGCTATAATGAGAACAGGCATCAAGGTTGGAACAATCAAAGATGGGAGGGGCCACAAGGATTTTATCAACCCTCTCGGCAACAACCCCCTCCAATGCGCTATAACCAACAACCATTCCATGATGCATATCCAGACAATAGTTATGGTGGACCCTTTCGTGACAACCAACCTCCACCAAATTACTGTGGTCAAGAGCCATTCCAGGGTGCGTACCAAGATAATGGATATGGTGGACCCCCTTGTACCTATCAACAAGCCCCACCATAAGCTTATGAACCACCTCTTCAACATAACTTTGAACCACCATACTCACAAGCCCCTTACCACCAAACACCCCCATGTGACCCTAATCCTTACCCATCATACCAAGAGCCATATGAGCCACATTATGAACCACCATCTCAATATTCACCATCTCCATACCTTTACTAAGAAGAACCACCTTCCTACCATGCACCCTTTCTCCAAAATAATGAACCCTCGTATTCACCCCAAACCTCCATGGAGAACACACTTACCTCTCTCATTGGTCTCACTTCTAAACTCCAAAATCTTATATCCTGCATGGACCAATCCTCTACCTCGAATACTCAACCCTCAAGCTCTAGTACACTTCCTTCTCAACCACATAATGATCTCTCCATCCCATCACCACCCTCCATGGAAGAGCAAACACATCTATCAATCCAAGAGCAACATGATCCCAATGATGCTATTGACATGGAATAAGAGAAAAGGGATCATCATAGGGACGCAATGGATTGGTTTCACGCAGTCTTATTTCCAGAGGAGCAAGAGGAGGCCCAAAATGTGGGGGTAGGAGAGACCCTTGAAGATTGCAAATTATCTATATGCAATCTACCTACATGCAATCTATCTAAATAAATGCAACTACTTTGCCAAAATAAATTAATTCCCAAGAAAGCTTGTATGAACATAAGGGCTAAAGGTATCAACAACCAAGTCAAATCCACAATTGAATTGAGTTATTGAAAAGATTTTAACAACTTGCAAGAAAATAGATGATCATAGGTGAAAACATATAATTGAGCAATCGAACCCTCACTGGATGTGTATTTGCTCTAGTCACTCAAGTGTATAGGGTTGATCCATTCAATTCTCCCCTAATCATGCTTTTCAAGATTTATTTTTCATCTAACAATCAACAATTATTCCATGCCTGCATACAAATATCATGAGGACTTATCCATAGGTTGTAATGGGGCTAGGGTCAAGGTAGGATTGCATATGGTTAAGTGAGTTTGAAATTTGAATCTTTGATTAACCTAAGCTTCCCACCTAACCTATGACAACCTATACAATTTCAAAGCTAACCTAACTACCCATTCTTCACTTTGTCACATACTTATGCATTCTCTTTTTGATCACCACACATATGCATTGATTATTATTGAACTTCACTTTGGGGTATTTTGTCCTCTTTTTATTGATTTCTTTTTTTTCTTTCTTTTATTTTTTTTATTTTTCTACATTTTTTCTTTTATTTTTCTTTTGTTTTTCTCTTTTTCTTTTGATGAATTATATATAAAGGCACCAATGCATATGGTTTAAACATTTAATTAATACATGAGTATGTACCCAATTCCTAATATTTTCAATAGAAATACAAAAATATTCTTTTATCCCAACCAATGTTCCCAACTCTCCCACAATTAAATGATAAACACTCTCACTAGCCTAAGCTAATCAAAGATCCAAATTAAGGATATTTATTATTTTTTGCTTTAAGGCTTGTAATGTGCTAAAATTAAGAACAAATGGGTTTAACATAGGCTCAAGGTTGGCTAACAATGGAACATAAAAGGTAGACTATTTAGGTAAGTGAGCTAATTGAAACAATGACCTCAATCATATAAGTACATTCATACACAAAATAATGGACATATAGAATTAAACAAATCAAAGATTACAATCATAGAAAGAGAATAATGCACACAAGAATGAAAATAAATGGTTATATGATGTAACCACACAATTAGGCTCAAAATTCACATGCTTATGTGTTCTTAGCTCAAAAACATGATCTACAATATATAGTTCAAGCAAGTTCTAAAAAAAATTTACTCAAATCAATTGGGGTGCTCTATAGATAAAATCCTTGGAAAATTTCATTATTTTGACTAAGCTTATTATATGTAATTCAAAACAAGAAAATGCAACTAAAAATCCTAAAATACCTAAAAATGAAATGCAAAAGTGTTGGGATTAGAAACTTGTCACCCAAAAAGTCGATTGGTTGGACGATCTCCCCACACTTAAAAGTTTGCACAGTCCTCGGTGCATTCAAAGATGAGCAAGGGGTACGGTGACTTTCTGAGATGCCACCTTCAGCTGGTAGATCAACCGACTGCTGCATGTTCTTTCTCCCGCTTCCATTTTTGCTTTTGATGACTCATCCTAAGAATAGAAAACAAGATAAGAAGACAAGTAAATACAAAAGCAAGGAAGCATACATTGTTGGGATGAGGTGAAAATCACTAAAATGAGGTGAGTGACTCAGTTTGTGACATTAAGAAGAATAATGTGTGAGTTCTAAGTCTGCGCGCGGTTTATAACACATACACTACATGAAGCTATGTCATGATTACACAAAGAAGGTATGCACCTCACTCATTTTAGTGTGCTTGAGATGCTTTAAAGAAACTCGGAAGTTAAGACAACCAATCAAGCAATAAAGAAGCTTAAAAGCATTCAAGCAAAATTCAAGCATATGTGAAATTTGATAATGAATGGGCATTGATTGATGTGTGATAAACCCCATTCTTAGGGTTTATCTTGTGTTAAATTTAGAGGATTTTATCAACTTTTTCCACATTTATTCACTAAAATAGCATGGTTTTGTAAATTCTCCTTTATTTGTGCTTAAGTGTGAAAACATGTGTTTTAGGTCTTAAAATAGCTAAATTTAATTCACCTTGATTCCATTCGATGCCGTGATATATTTGTTGAGTGATTTCAGGTTTAGAAGGTAAAGATTGGATTGAGGGAATGAAAAAAAAAGCATGTAAAAATGGAGAACTCATGAAGAAATGAAGGAATTGCTAAGCTGTCAATCCTGACCTCTTTGTACTAAATCAATCATAACTTGGACTACAAAGATCCAAATGAGACGGTTCTAGTTGTGTTGAAAAGATAACATCCGGAGCTTCAAAATGATATAAAATTTGTCATAGTTGCATGGTGTTTAGGTGACGCGCACATGTCGCTTATGCGTGCGCGTTGCAGGATCAGCGTGGGCCATTTTTAGCAACTCTTGGCCAGCAATTTCTAGCTAATTTTGGGCCCAATCCAACTCATTTCTGATGCTATTGAACCCAAGGATTGAAGGAGGATGAACCAAGTAGTGTTAGTTTTAGTTTTTATCATGTTTTAGGTTAGATTTCTAGAGAGAGAAGCTCTCTCTTCTCTCTAGAATTAGGTTAGGGTTCTTAGGTTAATCTCTCTTAGATCTAGTTTTAATTGTTATTTCCATTTACTTTTCCTTTCAATTCTTTGTTGCTACATCTTTTCTCTCTTAGTTCATATTGTTAATTTCTTCTATTTTGCTACTTTCATGTCTATGAGCAATTTGTTGATTTTAATTTCCTTTAATGCAATTTCATGTTTTATGTTCCTTTGGTGTTGATTTAAGTTGTTGTATTAATTTCCTTGCAATTGGTAGTTGTAGATTTTATTCTTGTTGTCATTTTATCTTGCTTTTTTTATGCCTCCCAAGTGTTTGATAAAATGCTTGGAAGGATGTTAGAGTAGATTTTTGTATTCTTGGCTTGGGATGGTAATTTTGGTGAACTTGAGTTGTTAATGTCCAAGTGATTGATGATTGGTGTCCATTGACTCTTGCTTCCACTAAATTATTTAGTGAGGGGTTAGGACTTATGGACTAGGATTAATGTAGCTCATTTGACTTTCCTTCAATTGTCAGAGGATGAATTAATGAGATTGATCCTTGCAATTATCATATTGTGGTTAGTAACAAGGATAAAGATCCTTAACCATCAACCCTTGCCAAGACTTTTTATCATTTGAGTTTCCATTTACTTTCTTGCAATTTATTTTTTATGTCCTATATTCAAAACCCCAAAATATACAATCCATAACAAATAACAAGAACACTTCCCTGCAATTCCTTGAGAGACGACCCGAGGTTTAAATACTTCAGTTATTTATATTGAGGTTTGTACTAGTGACAAACAAATTAAATTTTGATTGAGGATTGTTTGTTGGTTTAGAACTATACGTGCAACGAGATTTTATTGTGAAATTCTTTACCAACAATAATCGCTTTATCAATGTGCAAGTAAACTTAGTGAACCAATTGAAATGTAAAGCTCACACATCAAACAATGACACATATTGAAGTTGTTGCAACACCCAAGTGATATAGAGGTAGAACACATGGGTGCTATGGAACATAGGAAAAAGAAGATAGAAGTGAAAATAAATCACATAGCAAGCATGGTCCACAAAACTTAGAAAGCTCAAAAATATGCAATTAGGTAAGCTTACGATCCAATTTCACAATTCCAAAATCTCAACGTATGAAATAGGTGATGTAGATAAAGATCAATTATAAGCAAGCATCACCTAACAAAAAAAATACATTGATAATACACAATTGCCTAACAATGGATGATGAATGCATGGTGGCTAAAACATGCAATTCAAAAGAGTTAAGATGCTTGAAGGCAATGTCATGAAATTAAGCTACTAAATAAACTCAACAAACCAACATAAACATGAAATTAAGCTAATTTTACCAATATTTACAAAAGAAAAAAATGAAAAAGATGTTACCATGGTGGGGTGTCTCCCACCTAGCACTTTTATTTATTATCCTTAAGTTGGACTTATGAGGAGCTCTCATCAAGGTGGCTTGTGCTTGAATCCATCCTTGAACATCCACCAATGCTTGGACTTCCAATAAGCTCCATCATTCAAAATTAATATCTCCAAGCTTTGATGGAGTTCTTCATAAACCATGAGCTCCTAAAGTTGATCCTCCTCTTATAATCTGGGATCCCACACTTTGTTTTTACACTCGTCTTCAAGTTGATCACGTTGATTCCCTTTGGGTGGTAGAAAAGCCAAATTCTCACTAAGGCACCAAAGTATCCTCCTAGACCCATTCAATTGAGCACTAGCCCAACCCTTGCTCCTCAATCTTAAGCTTCCAACCATAATGAGCCTAGATTTACAACGCCAACCACTAAATATCCTTCTCTTACGCTTTATTCTATAAAGCGCCCTAAGTTAGCCATCCGTTTTAAGCAAGCCAAATTCAAGTGGGATAATAAAGCTAAGAGTAATGAGTTTTACCCACTCGAATGAAGGATTAGATGGCGGCCTAGGTAGAGAAATTTTCAATGATCTTGACAAGGCGAATTCCACTCCCGTTCATCCTCTTCTAAAGGCTTCCACCATTTGACAAGGTTCTTCAAGCTTCACCTCTTGCCAAGCTTCCTCAAGTTCACATTCTTCTTTACCAATTTTTTCGAGCTTTTCCCTATCACACAAATCATATCTTGGAGGTTGAGTGAAGTCTACCGCAACATCAATTCCAGATTTAGTGGGAAAGGATTCATCTAGCTCAAAAGGATCACATGTTGATACGGAATCATCATAGATAGGGAACTTGGTACTTGCCTCATTTCTTCCAATTCTTCACTATCAATATGCCTTGGAGGTTGTGTACTATCCTCGTTGACATCACTTTCAAACTCCATGGAAGAAGGATCTTCAACTTGAGATTCCTCTTTGCACTCAACATATCCTAAATCTTCAACCACTTCCTTTGGTTCAATTATCTCTACATCCTCCTCTTGTTGCACTTCTTGCTTTAACTCCTCTTCTTCACCTTGAAGCTTCAAGTTCACTCTCTCACTATACTCTTTGGTTGCTCCTCAAGTTCACCTTAAGATTTTACTCTGCATAATTCAAACATTCTGCATAACTTGCATAATCATGACATTTTTCACATAATCACAACAAAAAAGACACTATAGGTAAGACAATAAGCCATGCATGAGGTTGAGTTAGTTTTAGCCGATTCTACATTTCATACTTGCCTGAAATACTCCAAACCATTTTTGCCTTGAAAATGCCAATTTAAGTTGCATGATTCATCAATATCAGCTTTGGGATGATATTCAGACAACTTATTATATTTACATATCATGCATGCACCTTTAATTCAAATTTGAATAAGCTTTGCAAGAAACTAAGTTTGGTATCGCAACCAATCTTAGAATGAGCCTAATGAATGAACCATGATGGACCATGCAAAATTTGGTACCTACAGCATGCATAGACATAGCCAAGAGGGCCAAAATGAAGTGATGACTTGAAGAAATAGTGTTGTCGTGCCATGGGACAAGTTTGGTGTCCAATGGCTAAGTTGGACAGCACCAAATGTGATGATGTTGTGCTTGCCATGCAACGGCATGATGTCAGCATCCCACGCCTAGTCCAGACAGTGGCATATACTCTCATTTGACACACTTTTGTGCTTGCCATGGAATGACAACCTTGGCACGTTGGACGGCTAAATAGGGGGTCATGCGTACGCATCTTGTAAAATCTGGTCAAACCATAATTAAATAAGTAATTAATTAAATATGGGTGAAAAGGTTTGGAAAATTTAGCAATCATAATTTGAAATTTTAACGACGATATTTGGACTCAGAGGATTTTTTTGAGTGGGAAAACATAATTTTTTTTAGGGCTGCACATGGATCGGATAATATCCGCATATCCGCGGTAATTATCCGCATCCGATCTGAATTTTGCGGATATTATCCGATCCGCAGAGTCATCGGATCGGATTGGATCTGATCCGCACTATGGTCGGATCGGATTGCGGATTCGGCAGTGATATCCGCGGATCCGATCTGCAAATCCGCATATCCGCACATCACATATAAATAGCATAGTTTAAGACAGTAAACCCTAATGTGATTTGAATTTTAGTATGTTATTTTATGAATTTTATGATATTTTGTTTTTAATTTTTTATGTTGTACTTCAACTTAGAATAATTAAACTTAAATCTTGTGTTACTATTTTATTTTTGTTATTCAAAAGAACTATTATTGATAATATTTTAGGAGTAAATAGGCTTAAACAGATAAAAAATGAATTTTCTGGATATTTTTTTTTGTAAAAAAGCCAAACAAAATCTTAAAATAAATTTTTTTTAATTATGTGGATATACCCGATATCCGATCCGCATCCACATCCGCATCCGCATATCGGATCGGATCGGATTTGGCCTAAAAAATTGCGGATATCGTATCCGATCCGATCCGCTGAATGCAGTGCGGATTGGATAGAACTTTAGGCCATATTCGATCCGATCCGATCCGTGTGCAGCTCTGATTTTTTTGCATAAAAATGCATACTGAAAAGTTGACAGGCAGTACCAGCTTAAATCTGTCTGGCACTGCTACTGAGAAAATTAATCATGAGTGGAAAAGGTTAAGAAATTAGAATTTCTGATTTGGAAAAGTAAAAATATTTAAAACAAAAATTAAGACACTAATCTTAAAGGTTTTGGCCCAAAGTTAGGGCAAACGGGCCAAATAAGTGAACCGGGCCCAAGTTGGGCCCAAGCCTAACATATATAAGCCTTTACTAAACCCATTTTAGCACATTGTACCATACTAAGAGGAGAGAGTGCAGTTGGGAATGAGAGGAGAGGGAAGAAGAGACCAAACCTTAACCCTTTGATTCTTCAAACCATCATACCTTTCTCTCCGGAGCTCTGATCGCTGCATCGTTTGTAGCCACACGTTACCCATCTCATCCTGTACATTTCTATCTAAATAGATTGGTAAAAATTCAAATTTTTTTACCCCATTTTTGCTGAACATGTTCAATTCGAGTTTAAGCTTTGGGTATTGAGAATCTTATAGTTTTCATGATTTAGGATTACTCTAGAATGAGCTATAGCTGGGTTTTATCATATGGTTTAGTAGGTAAAAGGTAAGAACTACTTTCCTTGTGTTTATATTGTTTTATTAAACCCTAGTATATTGAGTATTGTGTATATTATGTGAAAATAGTGTAGAATAGTGTTAGAGGCATTAGATTGATCATTGGTGAGGCTTGGTGGAAATTCACAAGTGAAAGGCTTAATTTTGGCTTTCAAGATGTACGATTTAAGTTTCATTTAAATACTATGTAATGTAATATGAAATACTAGCCTAGATGACCCTAAGAATAAGTTTGAATTGTGTATTTGGATGGAATTGATATGTATAGTTGATGTGTTGTTGAAATTAATGTTGAATGGTGTTTGTATATTTATGAGTTATGTATTGAATTGATGGATGTTAGGCTGGAGGCCGCGAATTTGGGCCAAAGGCATAAAAAGGTAAGTTTGGTAAGTGGTGAATTGTGTTGTATGTCGATGCATAAGCTTAATATGGAAATTATGGAATTGAGTATGTAAAATTTGGTAATGATTTGCTAGAATAGCCGAATTGAGAATTTGAGATGTGAAGGTGATAATTTATAGTTGAAATGTGTGAATTGAGTAGGTTTGAATATGGTTTATTGTGAATGTGTGAATTGGAATGGTTTGGGGTCATTTTGTTGAGTTAAAACTGATTTGGCTTGTGAATTTTCAAAAAAGTTGGTAAATTCTGTTTTTAGTTAAAACTGATTTTTAACCAACTTTGACAGGCAATAACTCGGTCCTCGGAGTTGGAAATTTTGTGAAATTTTATTTATCGATCTTTCCAATGGTTCAAGAAAGATTGAAAAATGAATTTTGTAGAAAAAGTTATGAAGGTTTGAAATTTCAGCTAAAAAATTGGTTTCTGAAACATATAAGCTTTTTTAAATTCTGATATGTCATGTGATGAGCGGATATTTTATACGCTTTTTGGGGGTAATTTCATGTAGATTTTAGTATGTTTTAATTAGTTTTTAGTAGAATATTATTAGTTTTTAGGCAAAAATCATATTTCTGGACTTTACTATGAGTTTGTGTATTTTTCTGTGATTTCAGGTATTTTCTGGCTGAAATTGAGGGAGCTGAGCAAAAATCTGAGTTAGGCTGAAAAAGGACTGCTGATGTTGTTGGATTCTGACCTCCCTGCACTCGAAATAGATTTTCTGGAGCCACAGGAGTCCAATTGGCGCGCTCTCAACGGCGTTGGAAAGTAGACATCCAGGGCTTTCCAGCAATATATAATAATCCATACTTTGCACGAAGATAGATGACGTAAACTGGCGTTCAACGCCAGTATCATGCTGCTGTCTGGCGTCCAACGCCAGAAACAGGTTACAAGCTGGAGTTCAACGCCAGAAACAGGTTACAACCTGGCGTTGAACGCCCAAAACAGCTCCAGGCACGTGAGAAGCTTAAGTCTCAGCCCCAGCACACACCAAGTGGGCCTCAGAAGTGGATTTCTGCACTATCTATCATAGTTTACTCATTTTCTGTAAACCTAGGTTACTAGTTTACTATTTAAACAACTTTTAGAGATTTACTTTACACCTCATGACATTTTAGATCTGAATTATACACTCTTTGACAGCATGAGTCTCTAAACTCCATTGTTGGGGGTGAGGAGCTCTGCAGCGTCTCGATGAATTAATGCAATCACTTATATTTTTCCATTCACATATGTGTGTTCCTATCTAAGATGTTTATTCGCGCTTAATTAGGGAGAAGGTGATGATCCGTGACACTCATCACCTTCCTCATTCCATGAACGTGTGTCTGACAACCACCTCCGTTCTACATCAGATTGAATGAGCATCTCTTAGATTCCTTAATCAGAATCTTCGTGGTATAAGCTAGATTGATGGCGGCATTCATGAGAATCTGAAAACCCTAAACCTTGTCTGTGGTATTCCGAGTAGGATTCCGGGATTGAATGACTGTGATGCGCTTCAAACTCCTGAAGGCTGGGCGTTGGTGACTGACGCAAAAGAATCAATGGATTCTACTCCAACCTGATTGAGAACCGACAGATGATTAGCCGTGCTGTGACAGAGCATCTGGACCATTTTCACTGAGAGGATGGGAAGTAGCCATTGACAACGGTGACACCCTACATAGAGCTTGCCATGGAAGGAACTTTGCAATTATGTTATTGAGTTGAATATTACATTGCAGGGATTCAGAGGACAAAGCATCTCCAAAACCCCAACATATTCTCCATTACTACATTACAAGTAATTAATTCACGCTCTTTTATTTTTCTAATAATTTCAACTGATAATTTTAATTGAAATCTTGACTAAGAATAATAAAATAAACATAGCTTGCTTCAAACCAATAATCTCCGTGGGATCGACCCTTACTCACGTAAGGTATTACTTGGACGACCCCGTGCATTTGCTGGTTAGTGGTACGAGATCATAAGAAATTTTGATTTTGATATTGGGATTAAGATTTCGTGCACCAAGTTTTTGGCGCCGTTGCCGGGGATTGTTCGAGTTTGAACAACTAAAGGTTTATTTTATTTCTTAGATTAGGAATAGTTTATTTTTGTTGTTATAGAGTCATTAAATTCTGATAGGATAATTTCTTTTTAAAAATTTTTTTCAAAAATATTATTTTTCTTTACCAATTTTAATCTTTTTCGTGAGTTTAGTGTCTTGTTCTAAGTTTGGTGTCAATTGCATATTTTATATTTTTCCTTTAAATTTTCGAATTTGTGTTTTTTTTTTTGTTCTTCATTGAACTTTAAGTTGTTCTTGTTTATTTTTCTTGTTTGATCTTGTTTCTTGTTCTGTGTCTTTTCTTGTTTTTCTTGTGCTAATCCAAAGCATTAGTCTTCCAAAAGAAATATACCCATTCAGAACAATTGTTACATTTTCTGCCCAATTGGCTAGAGCGTTGGTTTATGTTCTTGGTAATTGGGTATCTTTATTTCAAAACTTCTTTTAAAAATAATTTTTCTTGATTTAATCTTGTGCCAAACTTTAAGTTTGGTGTTTTATTGTTAATTTTTCTTTAATTTTCGAAAATTTAGTGAAGTTTTCTAAAAAATTTTAAGTTTGGTGTTCTTTCTTTTGTTCTTGTGTTCTTGTGAATCTTCAAGGTGTTCTTGAGTTTTTCTTGTGTTTTGATCTTAAAATTTTTAATTTTGGTGTTCCTTGGTGTTTTCCCTCCAAAATTTTCGAAAATAAGGAGCATTAGATCTAAAAATTTTAAGTCTTGTGTCTTCTGTGTGTTTTTCTCTTTCATCATAAAATTCAAAATTCAAAAAAATATCTTTTCTAACTAATTTTGAACTATTTTTTCAAAATTTTTTTATAAAAATTCAGATTTCAATTTTAAAATTTTTCAATTCTTATCTTTTTAAGTTTAAAAAAAAATTTATCTTTTTCAAAAATATCCTAACCACTTTCTCTCTCCTCACTTTTTCAAAAATCTTCATAAAATATTTTCAAATTCTTATTAATTTTTTTATTTTAATTTTCTTATTTTATCTTATTTTTATTTTGGTTTTTATTTTATTTTGAATTTTTTTTATTTATTTATAAACTAAAAATTTAAATCCACATTACCCCTTTACTCCAACATGGACATAAGCGGAAATGAACAGTCCAGAAGGACTCTGGGGTCATATGCTAACCCCACTACTGCTTCATATGGGAGTAGTATATGTATACCCTCCATTGGAGTTAGTAGTTTTGAGTTGAATCCTTAACTCATTATCATGGTGCAGCAAAGTTGCCAGTATTCTGGTCTTCCACAGGAAGAACCTACAGAGTTTCTGGCACAATTTTTACAAATTGCTAACACAGTACATGATAAAGAAGTAGATCAGGATATCTACAGACTATTACTATTTCCATTCGCTGTAAAAGATCAAGCTAAGAGGTGGTTGAATAACCAACCTAAGAACAGCATAAGGACATGGAAACAGCTGTCAGAAAAATTCCTGAATCAATATTTTCCTCCAAAACGGATGACATAGTTGAGGCTAAGCATCCAAGGCTTCAAACAAGGAGATAATGAATCCCTTTATGATGCCTGAGAGAGATACAGAGAGATGCTAAGAAAATGCCCCTTTGAAATATTTTCAGAGTGGGTGCAATTAGACATCTTCTACTATGGGCTTACAGAAAAAGCTCAGATTTCTCTAGATCACTCAGCTGGTGGATCTATACATATGAGAAAAACAATTGAAGAAGCTCAAGAGCTTATTGATACAGTTGTCAGAAATCAGCATCTGTACCTAAGCAGTGAATCTTCCATGAAAGAAGAAGCTAAAACAGTAACTGCTGAACTCAGTCCTGTAGACCAGGCTAATGAATTCAATCAGCAATTAGACTTTCTAACTCAGCAGCTAGCCGAATTCAAGGAAATACTACAGGAAACAAGAATGGCTAACAGGAATATGGAAGTATATTTAAAGCAAACAGAAAAGCAACTGTCAAAACAAATAATAGAAGAATGCCAAGCAGTTCAATTAAGAAGTGGGAAAACATTAAATACCTCACTTTAAAGCAGTAGAAAGCCAAGAAATGAACAAATGGCTACTCAAAATCCCTCTGAGGACGATCAGAGCCCAGAGAGGAATAATGCTGGCGCTAAACACCCAGACCATGCTCATTCCTGGCGTTCAACGCCAGAAACAAGCATGAATCCGGCGTTGAACGCCCAAAGGGAGCACAGTTCTGGCGTTCAGACGCCAGTAACAGATAAGGAGTTGGCGTCTAACGCCGCTCCAGCTTCCACCCCTGGCATTCAAACGCTAGTGGGGGATCAGTCACATACAAGTGCTGATAACAACCCTTCTAAAAAGGCTTCCCAATCCACATCTGTAGGCAATAAACCTGCAGCAACTAAGGTTGAGGAATACAAAGCCAAAATGCCTTATCCTCAAAAACTCTGCCAAGCGAAACAGGATAAGCAATTTGTCCGCTTTGTAGACTATCTCAGGACTCTTGAAATAAAAATTCCGTTTGCAGAAGCACTTGAGCAAATACCCTCTTATGCTAAGTTCATGAAAGAGATCTTAAGTCATAAGAAGGATTGAAGGGAAACTAAAAAAGTTTACCTCACTGAAGAATGCAGTGCTGTCATTTTGAAAAGCTTACCTGAGAAGCTTAAAGATCTCGGGAGCTTTATGATACCATGCACATTAGAGGGTAATTGTACCAAGCAGGCTCTATGTGATCTTGGGGCAAGTATCAACTTAATACCTACATCTATTATCACAAAGCTTGGTTTGACTGAAGAAGTCAAACCAACCCGGATATGTCTTCAACTTGCTGATGGCTCCATTAAATACCCATCAGGCGTGATTGAAGACATGATTGTCAAGGTTGGGCCATTTGCCTTTCCTACTGACTTTGTGGTGCTGGAAATGGAGGAGCACAAGAGTGCAACTCTCATTCTAGGAAGACCTTTCCTAGCAACTGGCCGAACCCTCATTGACGTCCAAAAAGGGGAAGTAACCCTGAGAGTCAATGAGGAGGAGTTCAAGTTGAATGTTGCCAAAGCCATGCAACATCCAGACACCCCAGATGACTGCATGAGTGTTGATATCACTGACTCTCTGGTAAGAGAGGTCAATATGGTTGAGAGTCTCGAATCAGAGCTAGAGGACATCTTTAAAGATGTTCAGCCTGATTTAGAGGAATCAGAGAGAATAATAGAACCTCTGAAAATTCCTCAGGAAGAGGAGAAACCTCCCAAACCCGAGCTCAAACCATTACCACCATCCCTGAAATATGTATTTTTGGGAGAAGGTGATACCTTTCCTGTAATCATAAGCTCTACCTTAGAGCCACAGGAAGAGGAAGCACTAATTCAAGTGCTAAGGACACACAAGACAGCTCTTGGGTGGTCCATCAGTGATCTTAAGGGCATTAGCCCAGCCAAATGCATGCACAAGATCCTATTGGAGGGTGACGCCAAGCCAGTGGTCCAACCACAAAGGCGGCTGAATCCAGCCATGAAGGAAGTTGTGCAGAAGGAGCTCACTAAATTACTAGAGGCTGGGATTATTTATCCTATTTCTGACAGCCCCTGGGTAAGCCCTGTCCAAGTCGTCCCTAAGAAGGGAGGCATGACAGTGGTTCATAATGAAAAAAATGAACTGGTTCCTACAAGAACAGATACAGGGTGGCGTATGTGTATTGATTATAGAAGGCTCAATACAGCCACCAGAAAGGATCATTTTCCTTTACCATTCATAGACCAGATGCTAGAAAGACTAGCAGGTCATGAATACTACTGCTTCCTGGATGGATATTCAGGTTATAATCAAATTGCAGTAGATCCCCAGGATCAAGAGAAAACGGCATTCACATGCCCATTGATGTGTGGAAAACGATCCAACACAAAACTCACCGGCAAGTGTACCGGGTCGCATCAAGTAATAATAACTCACATGAGTGAGGTCGATCCCACAGGGATTGAAGGATTGAGCAATTTTAGTTTAGTGGGTGATTTAGTTAAGCGAATCAAGTTTTGGTTGAGTGATTTGTGTTTAACAAGAAGTAAATGACAGTAAATGAAAAGGGGGAAGGGAGAAATGCAGTAAATTAAAGAACAGGAAAGTAAATTTGCAGAAACTTAAAGAACAAGAAAATAAATGACTGAAACTTAAAGTGCAAGAAACTTAAATTGCAGTAACTTAAATGGCAAGAAAGATAAATGGCTTGAATATAAAAGGGATTTGAGGACTGGGATTGCAGAATCTAAACCAAGAGAAAGTAAATTGCAACAATTAGGAGAGCAAAAATTGAATTAGAAGCAATAAGCATTCAAACAGAAAGGAAAATAAAATGCAGCAAGGTTCACAGAAGAACCCAAGTGAATTTTGATCTCAGGACTCAAGGGCTTAGGTAGCAGAGCCTAAAACCCAATTTCCTTCCCAGATCCGAATTATCTAAGCAATTGACAGAAAATTAAAGAAAAAGCAATAGAAGAACAGAAATTAAATTGAATTATGCAGAAAACAAATTGAAAAGAGTTTGGATGGGAATTGAGACAGAATTTCCTCAATTTCTCACACCCAAAACTCAAAGCAAGAAAATTAGAAGTGCCTAGGCAAGAATGAGGAAGAAGAGAGATCAATTCTCCTCCCCAATTCTCAGAGATCTCAGTCAAGTCACCAAGAACAAGTGCCAAAGCTCCAAAGAAAAGTAAAATTCAAAAGTGAAGGTAAAAATGCCAAAGTAAAAGTTCCAAGGTTCAAAAATTGTTAAAGGTCCTAATTACATCAAACTAGCTTCTATTTATACACTTTCTATTCTTGGATTTTGGGATTTGGATGGGCTTTTGAATTTGTGAAGAAATGAATTAAAATGGTGTTTTAATTTGAATTTTCGGCCCATGAAAATTCACTCCCAGGAGGCTGCCCTGCCCTTGTGGAGGGCAGGGCAGAAAAATGAAGCTTGGTGCATTGTTGGTGCGGCCTTGGTGCTGCCAGGGACGCAAAATGCTGCCCTGCCCGCGCCAAGGGCAGGGCAGGAAGAGTTTGATGCGCCAGAATTGTGGAGTGCGCGCGTTGGTGCTGCCAGGGGAGGAAATTGGTGCGCCAGGATCAAAATTGGTGCGTGCATGGTGCTGCCACACACACGATGCTGCCCTGCCCGCGCCAAGGGCAGGGCAATGTTCCAACTCTCTCGTCCCGTGTTCGATCCACGGAGGACGCACACGCTTCATAAATTTTCTTGATTTCTTGGCACGGTAGTGGGCCTTAGTGCCTAGCTTGCTCATGGTCCCTTGTTCGATCCTTGTAGCATGCATGGGTGACATTTTTCCTTTGAATTTCTTCCTTAGAGATCCCGATTCTGCCCTCCACAAGGGCAGGGCAAGGTTCTCTTTCTCTTGGTCCCAAGGCACATTTTGTGCTCTGCCCTTGTAGTGGGCAGGGCAGAGTTGCCTCATCCTGCTTGGTCACCTTATGTTGCTCTCCTAGAGGGCATTGTGCCCTTGTGGAGGGCAATGTTGCCTCCCCCTTGCAATGCGGCACGCTTCTCCTCCCTTAAACCACGCTTCTTCTTCCTCGGGCTACACTTTTTATGCCACGCTTTTCCTTTTCTTTTCTTTTCTTCACCTATAATAAACCAAACAACCACTCAAAGTATCACTAAATTCAAGAGGTTTATAAATCAATTAAAATTCAATTAAAATGAGCTCAAACCTCATGGATTAACATTAATTTCATGGTGGTTGCTTGATTTAGAGAAGTCATGCATTTTCACTCCAAATTACTTACTTAGGATACAAGAAAGTGCATAAATACTAACAAAACAAGTGAAATAAGCTTGAAAAATGGGTATATGATGACTTGTCATCACAACACCAAACTTAAATCTTGCTTGTCCCCAAGCAAGCATCAAAACTAAGAGTACATGAAATGAATAAGAAAAGGATATTATCCTTATTATGCAGATAGCAGAACTTGATCCATGGGGCATTTATGCAGACAATGACAACTCAAGTTATTGTTCTTGTTAGATAATATACATTTTGCATCAAAAGTTTGCTAAACTTGCTGTTATAAGACTCACTTGTTACTCACTCCCTTGCTAACTTTTCTTGGCTTACAATGCTTAACCAGCTTATTATTCTTTTAGAGGTTGGGTGTCAAATGCTGCAGCATAGCCTTTGGCTTTATTTTCTTTTCTTTTTGCTCAACATCTCTCCACCACAGACACTTGGCTCATTAATTCTTCCTAGGATCATTGATGCCCAGCATCTCTTTGGATAACTAAATGCTTTGTATCTAAGTTGCTCTTTATTGTGGATTTTCAATTGGTCATCCCAAATCAGTTGATCTAAGTGACCGGGTTTCAAAATACCCCTTAGAATTTACTCATCCAAGCAGATCTCAGTACAAGAACACCACAGGCATATGTCCTAAGGTTCAAGCTATTGGTGTCCAACCTTTATTCTTTGTTTTTCTTGCCATTTTGGCTTTTTCTTTCCCTTTTCTTTCTGTTTTTGTTACCAAGGGATTTCTCATTATTAATAGGAGTTTTTATAACAGCAAGCTAACTCACAATTGAATGAGAATGATATTATGCAACAATTATTTCATGAGTCATGCATTTAATCAAACACATATGCCACCACCAACTTCCATTCATACTTATGCAACATTGGATATTTCACTTTTCAATTCAAACCAAACTCTTTTATTTAAGCGTATGGGAAGCAAAACAATTTTCAAGCTAAGTGGTGGATAACAAGCATTATGCAGACTTAGCATTTTTAACAAGCTATTTCACTTGCAACTAGATGAACACTTTAGCAAGACATACAATGGTTCCCATGTTCAAAACAACACACAGCAGCAAAGATTAAGTTCAGATACAACCTTTGAAGTTGCAGCCCTTTGATTCTTCCTTCTGTTGTGTTCTCTTTGAGTGAAAATGCATAGTGTCTTCAATTGTTGACTCATGTTCTGCATAGTCCTCAAAGTTGCTTGCTTTTCAAGCCCTTAGTTATATGGTTAGTGTGCATAAACTGAGTGTGGTTTCAGGATTTGTTTTGGTGTGTGAACACCAAACTTAATTGTTTTGCCACTGTCTCAGATGTACCAAGTTAACCATATTTGAAACCATGTATCCTTGCTAAAGGTTAATGGAATTAAAGCTAGAAAACAGTTCAACAGTTGAATAATGTGTTTGATTGCTTGGAGCTAGAATCATGCAAGAGGTGAGAATGTGTTTTTAAATGATATTTTTGGTGGAACACCAAACTTAGAAGTTTTCAGTCTCCCTCAAATTGTTTTGGTGTGTAACACCAAACTTAGCTCCTTGCAATACATACCACTTATTCAACATTTTTATTGAAAAGCTATGAAAAGACAACTACCTCAGGTTGGGTTGCCTCCCAACAAGCGCTCTTTTATTGTCACTAGCTTGACATCTTCTGTTCTACTGATCATGGAGGTTGAAAATCACAGTGTCTTAGCTTGTCTTTCTTTACTGTGAACTTCCTTCCGGTTTCCTCTTTGATGACCTCTATAGATTCTTGTGGAAGGATCTTAGTCACAATGTAGTGCTCAAGTAACTGTGGAGACACCTTCAAGGGTTGAATATTGATCATCACACGATCCCCTAGTGAAAACTTTCCAGTGAGGATTTTTTGCTTTTCTTTAGTTCTATCCTCTGCTTCTTCTTGAAAGAATTCCTTGTTGTGTTTTTCTTGGCTGGTGCTTCCTTTGTCCAGTATTTTCTCATTGTCCTCTATGATCCCTTTCCATCCTTCCTTCTTTGTAATATCTTTGCTGTTGGTTGGTTTGTCTTCAATGGTTTTGAAGAAAGTATCTGGTTTCTTCTCACCCATTTCTGCAAAGTGCTTCGCCAGTTGAGCTATCTGCTCCTCAATTCCTCTTATTAACATCTCTTGGTTCCTTGTTGTCTCCTCTTGATGTTTCATTATTCTCTCCATTAGGATCTCCAAGTTTGTGATTCTCTGAGAGTCTTGTGAGGTTGGTTGGTTATGACATGTTAAAGGTAGGAAGGGTGGGTGTGGTGGTGGCATGTAGTGGTTGTTATTGCTGTAATGATGTTTTTGTTGATTTGTGAAATTATGGTTGTTATAATTGAAGTCCCTTGGTTTGTGATTTTGGTACTCGTTCCTTCTCCAGTTGAAATGAGTCTGGGAGTGTCTGTGTTGTGAGTATTGGCTTTGGGGGGTATTAGTGGGTGGGGGATGTTGATTGGTTGTGGTTATGGGGTTGCCCTGGTGGAAACTTCCTTGTTCTTGATGTTGAGGCTCCCTTATTCTCAAATAAGAATGAGGTCTCCATGGTGGAAATTTGGCATTCACTGCAGCAGACAATTCCATCTTTTGCTGTGTTTGATGGTGCATTTGTCCGTTTAGTTCCTTGAACGCATTCGCCCCTTCAATATTCGTCACTTCTTTTTCTGGGATTGCATTCTGTGATTTCTCAAATGAGTGTTGGTTGTTGACTTCTTTGTCATTGAAATCTGAAATTCCTTGGGTAGTTGTTGTTGCTTTGAGTAGGCCATCTGAGAAGTAATCCACTGCCTTTTTTGTTTCTGGGGTCAATCCTTCGTAGAAAGCTCGGAAGCCCACTTTATCAGTAGCTTTCTTGTATCTTTCCCATGCCTTGAAGAGTGGTTCTTCATCCCCTTGTGTGAATAGATGTTCCTCCTTTTTCAGCTGGATGATCTGTCCAGATGAGGTGAATTTGGCCAGAAATTTGGTAACCAAATCATCCCAACTAGTGATACTTCCTTGAGGAAAAGTTTCAAACCATTGTGCAGCTTCACCCTTTAATGAGAAGGGGAATAACAGAATCTTATAAGTGTCATGATCTGAGCCATCAGTTTTGACTGCATTACAAGCCTTTAGAAAGGTGGATATGTGCTGCTGAGGATCTTCCGATGGATTTCCGTCATAAGAACAATTGTTCTTAATGAGTGTAATGAGTGGTGGCTTCATGTCATGATACCCCTTGTCTGTAGAAACTTGATTTCCTGTGATATGCAAACAAGCAGGATGACCAAACAACAACACGCTGGAGAATTAAGTGCAGTTATTTGAGATAAATTGTTAGTGAATTAATAGAGGCAATTTCTCAAACAGTTAGTGTGTTAGTAAGAATTAGAATAACAGAAAAGAAAAAGTGCTTAATCTAGACCTCCACGTCACTTAATCATTGTCAATCTATTTCAATCCCCGGCAACGGCGCCAAAAACTTGATGTGTGGAAAACGATCCAACACAAAACTCACCGGCAAGTGTACCGGGTCGCATCAAGTAATAATAACTCACATGAGTGAGGTCGATCCCACAGGGATTGAAGGATTGAGCAATTTTAGTTTAGTGGGTGATTTAGTTAAGCGAATCAAGTTTTGGTTGAGTGATTTGTGTTTAACAAGAAGTAAATGACAGTAAATGAAAAGGGGGAAGGGAGAAATGCAGTAAATTAAAGAACAGGAAAGTAAATTTGCAGAAACTTAAAGAACAAGAAAATAAATGACTGAAACTTAAAGTGCAAGAAACTTAAATTGCAGTAACTTAAATGGCAAGAAAGATAAATGGCTTGAATATAAAAGGGATTTGAGGACTGGGATTGCAGAATCTAAACCAAGAGAAAGTAAATTGCAACAATTAGGAGAGCAAAAATTGAATTAGAAGCAATAAGCATTCAAACAGAAAGGAAAATAAAATGCAGCAAGGTTCACAGAAGAACCCAAGTGAATTTTGATCTCAGGACTCAAGGGCTTAGGTAGCAGAGCCTAAAACCCAATTTCCTTCCCAGATCCGAATTATCTAAGCAATTGACAGAAAATTAAAGAAAAAGCAATAGAAGAACAGAAATTAAATTGAATTATGCAGAAAACAAATTGAAAAGAGTTTGGATGGGAATTGAGACAGAATTTCCTCAATTTCTCACACCCAAAACTCAAAGCAAGAAAATTAGAAGTGCCTAGGCAAGAATGAGGAAGAAGAGAGATCAATTCTCATCCCCAATTCTCAGAGATCTCAGTCAAGTCACCAAGAACAAGTGCCAAAGCTCCAAAGAAAAGTAAAATTCAAAAGTGAAGGTAAAAATGCCAAAGTAAAAGTTCCAAGGTTCAAAAATTGTTAAAGGTCCTAATTACATCAAACTAGCTTCTATTTATACACTTTCTATTCTTGGATTTTGGGATTTGGATGGGCTTTTGAATTGGTGAAGAAATGAATTAAAATGGTGTTTTAATTTGAATTTTCGGCCCATGAAAATTCACTCCCAGGAGGCTGCCCTGCCCTTGTGGAGGGCAGGGCAGAAAAATGAAGCTTGGTGCGTTGTTGGTGCGGCCTTGGTGCGAGTTGGTGCGGCCTTGGTGCTGCCAGGGACGCAAAATGCTGCCCTGCCCGCGCCAAGGGCAGGGCAGGAAGAGTTTGATGCGCCAGAATTGTGGAGTGCGCGCGTTGGTGCTGCCAGGGGAGGAAATTGGTGCGCCAGGATCAAAATTGGTGCGTGCATGGTGCTGCCACACACACGATGCTGCCCTGCCCGCGCCAAGGGCAGGGCAATGTTCCAACTCTCTCGTCCCGTGTTCGATCCACGGAGGACGCACACGCTTCATAAATTTTCTTGATTTCTTGGCACGGTAGTGGGCCTTAGTGCCTAGCTTGCTCATGGTCCCTTGTTCGATCCTTGTAGCATGCATGGGTGACATTTTTCCTTTGAATTTCTTCCTTAGAGAGCCCGATTCTGCCCTCCACAAGGGCAGGGCAAGGTTCTCTTTCTCTTGGTCCCAAGGCACATTTTGTGCTCTGCCCTTGTAGTGGGCAGGGCAGAGTTGCCTCATCTTGCTTGGTCACCTTATGTTGCTCTCCTAGAGGGCATTGTGCCCTTGTGGAGGGCAATGTTGCCTCCCCCTTGCAATGCGGCACGCTTCTCCTCCCTTAAACCACGCTTCTTCTTCCTCGGGCTACACTTTTTATGCCACGCTTTTCCTTTTCTTTTCTTTTCTTCACCTATAATAAACCAAACAACCACTCAAAGTATCACTAAATTCAAGAGGTTTATAAATCAATTAAAATTCAATTAAAATGAGCTCAAACCTCATGGATTAACATTAATTTCATGGTGGTTGCTTGATTTAGAGAAGTCATGCATTTTCACTCCAAATTACTTACTTAGGATACAAGAAAGTGCATAAATACTAACAAAACAAGTGAAATAAGCTTGAAAAATGGGTATATGATGACTTGTCATCACCCATCTGGAGTATTTGCATACAGAAGGATGCCATTTGCCTTGTGCAATGCACCTGCAACCTTTCAAAGGTGCATGCTCTCTATCTTCTCTGATATGGTAGAGAAATTTCTGAAAGTCTTCATGGATGACTTTTCAGTATTTGGAGACTCATTCAGCTCCTGCCTTAACCATTTAGCACTTGTTCTGAAAAGATGCCAAGAGACCAACCTAGTTTTAAACTGGAAAAAATGTCACTTTATGGTGACTGAAGGGATTGTCCTTGGGCATAAAATTTCAAACAAGGGAATAGAGGTGGATCAAGCTAAAGTTGAAGTAATTAAAAAATTACCACCACCTGCCAATGTTAAGGCAATCAGAAGCTTTCTGGGGCATGCAGGATTCTATAGGAGGTTTATAAAGGATTTTTCAAAAATTGCAAAACCTCTGAGCAATTTGCTAGCTGCTGACACGCCATTTGTGTTTGACACAAAATGTCTGCAGGCGTTTGAGACCCTGAAAGCTAAGCTGATCACAGCACCAGTTATTTCTGCACCAGACTGGACATTACCCTTTGAACTAATGTGTGATGCCAGTGATCATACCATTGGTGCAGTATTGGGACAAAGGCATAACAAGCTTCTGCATGTCATTTATTATGCTAGCAGTGTTTTAAATAATGCCCAGAAAAATTACACAACCACAGAAAAAGAATTACTTGCAGTGGTTTATGCCATTGACAAGTTTAGATCCTACTTAGTAGGATCAAAAGTGATTGTGTACACTGACCATGCTGCTCTTAAATATCTACTCACAAAGCAGGATTCAAAGCCCAGGCTCATAAGATGGGTGTTGCTTCTGCAAGAGTTTGATATAGAAATAAGAGACAGAAAAGGAACAGAGAATCAAGTAGCTAATCACCTGTCCCGGATAGAACCAGTAGCAGGAGCATCCCTCCCTCCTACTGAGATCTCTGAAACCTTTCCGGATGAGCAATTGTTTGCTGTTCAGGAAGCTCTGTGGTTTGCAGACATTGCAAACTATAAGACACAAGGTTCTCCTTTTGTAACCATGGAGAGGAAGCATGAAAAGCTTCTCTCACTGCAGAGTCAACCAAAGCCCCCACAGTCCAACTCTAAGTTTGGTGTTGGGAGGCCACAACCAAACTCTAAGTTTGGTGTTGAACCCCCACATTCAAACTCTAAGTTTGATGTTGGGAGGTCCCAACCTTGCTCTGATTATCTGTGAGACTCCATGAGAGCTCACTGTCCAGCTAAGGACAATAAAGAAGCGCTTTCTGGGAGGCAACCCAGCCATTCACAAAATTTAATTTTATTTGTTTTTGCTAATTAATTTTTACAGGTATATGTCAAAGTATCTTCAAAAGGTAAAATAGTAATTGATTGGATTCACAGAGTTACAAGGGAATTTGGAAGCTCACTGGCGTGAAAAAGCCAGTAAGAAACATTTTGGGCGTTGAACGCCCAAAAGAAGCACCCACTGGGCGTTCAACGCCAGTAAGGGTAGCCATCTGGGTGTTAAACACCAGAAAGGAGCATCTTCTGGGCGTTGAACGCCAGAAAGAAGCACCTTCTGGGCGTTTAACGCCAGATTGACAGCGTCCTGGGCATTCAGAAAAATGCCCAGTGACAAAGGACTTCCTGGCGTTCACCGCCAGAAAGAAGCAATAGATGGGCGTTGAACGCCCAGGAGAAGCAGCAATTGGGCGTTAAACGCCCAAAACAAGCAGCATTTGGGCGTTTAACGCCAGAATGGCGGGGAGGAGGTAAAATTCGTTTTTCTTCACAAATTTTCTAATTTTTATGTTTCAATTCATAATTTCTTGCATAAACATGTTTTAAAATATCATCCTTCAATTCCAAAAATTTTAATCCTAATTTCTAAAAACACTAATTTCTAAAATCCCTTTTTCAAAAATGTCAATTGTATCTTAATTCATAAACACAAATTTTTTCCAATCCAAATCTTTTTCAAATCTTTTTCAACTCATCATATCTTTTGAATTTCGAAATTGCCTCTCTCTCTATTCCTCTCCTTTCCTTTCTTTTTCTTGAGGACAAGCAAATCTCTAAGTTTGGTGTGATTTGCCATGATCACTGAGCTAAAACTCATCAAGATCATGGCTCCTAAGGGAACAGGAAGAGCAAGGATGTGAACTGAAGGAACTAAAGCGTCAAAAGCTATTCCTTGAAGGACCAAGCACCCCACAGACTAGAGGAACATCCGCTTCCCAAAATACAGGTTGTTAAGTTCTAATTTTAAGCTTTAACTCTGTGATAGTATTTTTATAGAAATTTACCTTAGAAGTTATATAGGAGTAGTAGTAATTAGTATCTCTATTTTGATTTTATCTCCAATTAAGCTATAATTTATTTTTCTCATCATTATCAAACATGAATAAAGTAGTAGATTCTTAGAATAAAGAGGCAATATTTTTTTGAGTTCTTAATAAGGAAAATTCTAATTATTTATATGTGGTGGCAATACTTTTTGTCTTCTGAATGAATGCCTGAACAGTGCATATTTTTTATATTGAATTTTATGAATGTTAAAATTGTTGGCTCCTGAAAGAATGATGAACAAGAGAAATGTTATTGATGATCTAAAAAATCATGAAATTGATTCTTGAAGCAAGAAAAAGCCGTGAAAAACAAGCTTGCGAAAAAAAAAGTGAAAAAAAAATTACAAGGAATCATTGGATCAAGAAAGGGAATAAAAGCCAACAGCCCTTTAAAACCAAAAGTCAAGGGTGAAAAGGATCCAAGGCTTTGAGCATCAGTGGATAGGAGGGCCCAAGGAAATAGTTCCAGGCCTAAGCGGCTAAATCAAGCTGTCCCTAACCATGTGCTTGTGGCATGCAGGTCCAAGTGAAAAACTTGAGACTGAGTGGTTAAAGTCGTGATCCAAAGCAAAAAGAGTGTGCTTAAGAGCTCTGGACACCTCTAACCGGGGACTTTAGCAAAGCTGAGTCACAATCTGAAAAGGTTCACCCAGTCATGTGTCTGTGGCATTTATGTATCCGGTGGTAATACTGGAAAACAAAGTGCTTAGGGCCACGGCCAAGACTCATAAAGTAACTGTGTTCAAGAATCAACATACTACACTAGGAGAATCAATAATACTATCTGAATTCTGAGTTCCTATGGATGCCAATCATTCTGAATTTCAAAGGATAAAGGGAGATGCCAAAACTGTTCAGAAACAAAAAGCTACAAGCCCCGCTCATCTAATAAGAATCTGAGCTCCACTTAAAAACTCTGAAATATTATTACTTCTTAATTTCTTTTCATCCTATTTTATTTATCTAGTTGCTTGAGGACAAGCAACAGTTTAAGTTTGGTGTTGTGATGAGCGGATATTTTATATGCTTTTTGGGGGTAATTTCATGTAGATTTTAGTATGTTTTAATTAGTTTTTAGTAGAATATTATTAGTTTTTAGGAAAAAATCATATTTCTGGACTTTACTATGAGTTTGTGTATTTTTCTGTGATTTCAGGTATTTTCTGGCTGAAATTGAGGGAGCTGAGCAAAAATCTGAGTTAGGCTGAAAAAGGACTGCTGATGCTGTTGGATTCTGACCTTCCTGCACTCGAAATGGATTTTCTGGAGCTACAGGAGTCCAATTGGCGCGATCTTAACCGCGTTGGAAAGTAGACATCCAGGGCTTTCCAGCAATATATAATAGTCCATACTTTGCGCGAAGATAGACGACGTAAACTGGCGTTCAACGCCAGTATTATGCTGCTGTCTGGCGTCCAGCGCCAGAAACAGGTTACAAGCTGGAGTTCAACGCCAGAAACAGGTTACAACCTGGTGTTGAACGCCCAAAACAGCCCCAGGCATGTGAGAAGCTTAAGTCTCAGCCCCAGCACACACCAAGTGGGCCCCAGAAGTGGATTTCTACACTATCTATCATAGTTTACTCATTTTCTGTAAACCTAGGTTACTAGTTTACTATTTAAACAACTTTTAGAGATTTACGTTACACCTCATGACATTTTAGATCTGAATTATACACTCTTTGACGGCATGAGTCTCTAAACTCCATTGTTGGGGGTGAGGAGCTCTGCAGCGTCTCGATGAATTAATGCAATCACTTATATTTTTCCATTCACATATGCGTGTTCCTATCTAAGATGTTTATTCGCGCTTAATTAGGGAGAAGGTGATGATCCGTGACACTCATCACCTTCCTCATTCCATGAACGTGTGTCTGACAACCACCTCCGTTCTACATCAGATTGAATGAGCATCTCTTAGATTCCTTAATCAGAATCTTCGTGGTATAAGCTAGATTGATGGCGGCATTCATGAGAATCTGAAAAGCCTAAACCTTGTCTGTGGTATTCCGAGTAGGATTCCGGGATTGAATGACTGTGATGCGCTTTAAACTCCTGAAGGCTGGGCGTTGGTGACAGACGCAAAAGAATCAATGGATTCTACTCCAACCTGATTGAGAACCGACAGATGATTAGCCGTGCTGTGACAGAGCATCTGGACCATTTTCACTGAGAGGATGGGAAGTAGCCATTGACAACGGTAACAGCCTACATAGAGCTTGCCATGGAAGGAACTTTGCAATTATGTTATTGAGTTGAATATTACATTGCAGGGATTCAGAGGACAAAGCATCTCCAAAACCCCAACATATTCTCCATTACTGCATTACAAGTAATTAATTCACGCTCTTTTATTTTTCTAATAATTTTAACTGATAATTTTAATTGAAATCCTGACTAAGAATAATAAAATAAACATAGCTTGCTTCAAACCAATAATCTCCGTGGGATCGACCCTTACTCACGTAAGGTATTACTTGGACGACCCAGTGCACTTGCTGGTTAGTGGTACGAGATCATAAGAAATTTTGATTTTGATATTGGGATTAAGATTTCGTGCACCATCATGCGAACGCAGAAACCATCATGAGTATGCGACTTTATCACTTTTACGCTCATGTGTACGCGCGCAGCTCTCCTCCCCAAATTTCTTGTGTACACGAAGGTGGTCTGCGTACTCGACTATGCCAATTTTCACACTCATGCGTACGCATGACCACGTTGCTTTGCAAAAACTAAATTTTTAAGTTTTTAATCATTCTTTTAGTCTTATAAATTTCTATAAACCCCGATAAGAGTTTAGAGCTAGTGTAAGTAAGGATGGAGGAGTTAGGAACGAAACCTAAAGACTTGAGTTAGTGAATTGAAGGAAAATGAACAAAATGTGAAGTGATGCATGATGATGATAAATGTGATAATGAGTGATAATTAATTATGATATTGAAGGATGATGATGAATGAGTTTAATTATTATGGAGGATGAATTGAAATGAGTTTGAAGGTGAAATTGATAATGAAATTAATAATGAAAATGATTCTGAATTGAGGTATAATTGTCTGGGTAGATGCAATGGTGTTGTTTCACTTGCTCTGGGTTATGGTTTGAGTCTCCTGGGTAGATGCAGTGGTTCTGCCCCACTTGCTCCTGGTTGAGAATGATATATGATTTAAGAATTTATTTGAATCCCGAATTTTTCTGGGTAGACGCAGTGGTTCAACCTCACTTGCTCCGGGTGAAGATTTGAGATTCTATTGACCATTCATTGCAAGATATGACCAGGCACTTTAACTCCCCGGATTCGCCCAATGAGATGAAAATTGGTTGATGAATGATTATGAATATATACATAGACTCTTGGGGATGCGCGCTTAGGCACTGTCTAGGGTTCGCTACCATACATGTCGGGTTTGGCTATATAACCGACAGATAAAACTCATCGGCCATAGGGTAGGCATACATCATTTGTATATGTTTGACTTGTTTGGGTTTGCTTAATTGTAATAGTTTGCCTAACTGAATATGTTACATGATTATATGCTAATTGCTTTACTTGAATCTACTTGTGTATTACTTGTTTTCATTATTTATATTTGCACATCTGAAAGATTCCTCATGCTGGTGCAGTTGATGCTAAGGGTTGGTTCTGTTTTGTTTTGGAGAATCGTGGGGAGATGAAAAATGTTGAATTAGAGTAGAATCCTTATGATAGTTGCCTAATTATGGATTAGTGAGAAACTAGGATGGATATGATGATGTATGGAGTTTAAGATTGCTTAGTAAGCTCCTGTTGCTTTATGCAGTATCTATTTTGCATTTTTACCATATTGCGAACTGATGAGCAGATATTTTATACACTTTTTGGCATCATTTTCATATAGTTTTTAGTATGTTTTATTTAGTTTTTATTAAGTTTTTATAGGTTTTAGTGTTAAATTCATATTTTTGGATTCTACTCTGAGTTTTTGTATTTTTGAGCAATTTTATGTATTTTCTGGTTGAAATTCAGGAGTTGGAACAAAAGTTTGATTCAGGAACAGAGAAAGCACTGCAGATGTTGTCTGGATCTGACCTCCTTGCACTCAAAAGAGCTTTTCTGGAGCTACAGAAGTTCAAATGGAGCGTTCTTAATAGCTATGGAAAGATGACTTTCAAAGCTTTTCAACAATGTATAATAGTACATACTTTGCTTCAGATTAGAAGGTCCAAAACTGGCGTCCAACGCCAGCTTCCTGCCCCCCTTCTAGGCGTCTAGCGCCCAAGGAGCAGAGCCCAGCATCCAAACGCCCAGAGAGGACCCCCTAGCCAGCGTGCAATGCCCTAGAGGCCTCCTAGCACATGGATCGCATCAAAACTTAGCCCAAACATTCACCAAGTGGGCCCCAGAAGTAGATTTTAGCACTAAAAATACTGTTTTACCCATACTAGTCATTAGTTTAGTATTTAAAGTAAAAGATCACTCTTTGTTAAGGACTTTTGATCTTCAGCCACTTAACACATTTTTACCATTGTATTTCCTTTTATTATGAGTTTCTAAACCTCCTAGGTTGAGGGGAGGAGCCCTGCTGAGTCCTATGAATTAATAAAAGTATTACTGTTTCTTCTTCGATCTGTGTTTGATTTAATTCTAAGATGTATACTCGTTCTTCAACATAGTGAATAGGATGATTAGTGACAATCAGCTCTGTTCATCATACTAGGACTGCGTGCCTGACAATCACCCCTGTCTACTTGGGTTCATGTGAATACGTGATTGGAAAGCGTGAACCGCCAGCTTGATTATACATCTCTCATACGGCTAATCCACGAATTCGTTGGAGACTTCTCAAGACACTAGTTCAGCTGATTTCTGGGGAGATTTGGGTCTCTGTGGTATATGCTAGAACCCAAAGAAGCAACATTCTCTGATCCGGAAGATTCGACCTTGTCTGTGGCGTTTTGAGTAGGATTGCCAAGAGAATGAACTGCTAGAGTTTCATCCTCGTTCAGATTGAATGACCACGACCAATGGCGTTTGATCTGAAATAGGGGAGATTGATGACCGCGGCCCATGGCGTCGACCACATACATCCTGCCATGGAAGAAATCACTCACAATCAAAGAAGACAGCAATACTAGAGTTAATTCAAAAAGACAAAGCAACTCTAATCCTTAACTATATTCCTGTTACTGGTTACATTTAATTCAAAAAATACTTTATACCCTTCTCTCATATTTCCTTTAATACAATTCCATATCCAACAACTCTTGATTTCACCTGACTAAGACCTGCAAGATAACTATAACTTGCTTCAAACCACAATCCTCGTGGGATCGCCCCTGACTCGCTCAGGTATTACTTGGACGATCCAGTGCACTTGCTGGTACAGTTGTACAAAAGTGTAGGGATTCGTGCACCAGGAACCCATGGGTCGGGGTTCTCATTCTGTGTGTATATATATATATATATATATATCTTGCTTTTCAGATGCAGGTCTTGGTTCTCAGGAGTGAGCTGTGATTCATTTGGGAGACGGTGAAGTTTACTAGACTCTTGTTTTACATTTTGTTTTGAATCTCTCCTCATTTATTTTGAAAAACATATATGTATATATTTTCATTTTGGAAACTTGCCTATAGAGGTCTTGATGTATATTTTGGGAGAGATAGGAAATGTTGTTGTCAACTGATTTTTATTACTGTAACCCTAGTTGACCTAAACTTCGTAGGTCGTGACTAGTGGCTATTATACTTATGTTTATATATATCTTGCATTTACTTTATTCTTCCTTATTGTTTTATTTTATTTCCGATTTTTTATCGCGCTTTATTCTTTTTCATCGATACGTGATTGTTTCCATTTGCAAATTTTTGTTTTACTCCTTTTCAGCCTTCTCGTTTAATAATTCCTTTGAATTATATATGTATTATAAATCCACCTTGAGTCGTACCACCTTATTATCATTGAATTATGACTCGAGCATAAGGATTTGAATATTAGGGTGTTACACATCTTATGCACATAGGCATGACTTGGCCAGAAAAGGGTTGTGCGTACGAATGTCATGCGCGTACGCACAAGTGTGGCTGTAGGCTAGAACGCGCGTACGCATGTCATGCACATACACATGAGTGAACTTTGTCGTCCCACGGCAATTTTTTGGTATTCCACGCCTAGTACTAGTAGAAAGCCATTTTTCACTAATTTTTTATGTAGCCCTTCTGTAGCAAGGCATTGGTGTGCTATTGGACAACTACCAAGGTCATCTCATTTTTTTCATCCAACCTAACTTCACTCTTAATTAATTCTGCATGGTTTTTGCATGGTGTATCTCTTTCATTGCATGGTTAATCTGTATCAGCTTTGTACTGACTTTTGGTTGAGTTTAACATTGAATAATATGCATCAATCTAGTTTATAGTTAGTGGTTAAGGTTTTTGGTAATTAGTTGTTTTCGTTAGTTGTGGTAGTTAACTTCTGTTTACTTTTGTATGCATGGTATTGCATGATGTTACATGGTTCATTTCTTGCAATACATGGTACCCCTTGAGCTTGATTTATGCTTAATTTGCACCCATCTCTTTGCTTATGGATGTAACTGAATTGCATCAATTTTATTGTTATAGTTAGTTTGTTGACTTTATTAATTAATTTTCATTTCTTTGTTTTGCAATGGGTGTTTTACCTTATTTGCTAATAAAATTGTTAGTAGTTTCTTTTATTTGTTTAGCATATATGTCCCGTGTTTGATTAGTTTTATGCATGCTTATATAAAGTTTAGTTAGGAATAGTTGTCTTGTTATTCTATTTGTTTTGAAGTTGGCTTATCATTATTCGTTTTTGAATTTGAGTGTATTTTCTCTCTCACATTTGTTTGAATTTTGCAGGTACTTATGTCATGTCTAGGGTCTCTCTAGAGCATGGTTGTTTGATTTGAATAAACTACTGCATCACTTATTTGCCTTCACTAGAGAAACATCATTATTCTAATTTCATCACCACTATGTTTCTTGTTGTTTGAAGATAAGCAACCATTTTAACTTTGGTGTGGAGGCTATGTAGAACATAGCCTAAAAGGACAAAAAGAGGGTAACTCTATTTTGAGTTTTATGTCACCCTACTTTTGAAATTGCTTGCACCGAAATATCTTTAAGTATACAACAAAGAGTTTTTGAAAGAAAAAAGTTAAAGAAGTTTTTAAAATTTGGGGCAAGTAGAAATTAAGAGAAATGGAGGTTCTGATAGTGTGATTGTGTAATGAGGCTTCATGCTTGTAAAAACATGCATGGGAGCTATAAGACATGGAATGAAGTTTAGAGAAGTATTATGAAGGTTCTCAAAAATCTATATAACAAAAAAGCAGCAATAAAAGAAAAGAGAAAGAAAAAAAGAAAAATAAAGAACAAGGCCTAAGGCTCTAAACATCAATTACTAGGAAGATTAAGAAAGAAACAAGAACTCAAAGAGTTATTGTCCTAGTTAAATGCTTGTGGTGAATTTGTGTCAAAGAGAGAGGCTTGAGCAAGTAAATTCTAAGGGGTGCTTCAACACCAATACCTTGAACCAATTAGTTTAGGAGTGTTGATTGAAAACTTATTTTAAAAGCCGCTTTGAGACAGAATACTTAGAGTCAAGGCCAAAGTGCAAAAAGAATTGAGAAAAGAAAATAATGATGCAAGAAAATGAATGTTGCTTCAAGGTGACAATCTATATAGAGACTTCAATAATATCATCTGAATGAAATTTTTAAGTTCTAAGATTTCCAAATGTAAGGACTAATAAGCACTGGAATCCTTGCATGAGCATATAATTTGGAATTCACCCCATTATCATTTAATCATTTCATCCACTAAAACATCCCAAGTAATTCTTCAATCCATTTGATTCAAGAGAATCCTTCGTGCAGAGTTCTTTTCTTGCTTAGGGACAAGCAAGATTTTAAGTTTGGTGTTTGATGCACGAGCATCTTTAGTTATTTTTAGTTGTTATTTCTTTAATTAAAGGTAATTATCTATTATTTTTATTAAGATTTTCATGCTTTTAATCAATGTTTCTTGGAGTTTCTTTCCTTGAATAAAGTTAGAGATTTTCTTTACTTTAATTGAGACTTTTTGGTGCTTTGATCAATGCCTCTTGGAGTTGCTTTGTACTTTCAAGTGTAGGAAATGATTGAAAGATCCTAGACAAGAACAAAGGTGGAGATAGAGAAAATAAGAATCAAAAGAACAAAGGAGGAAGCTTCGGACACATTTGAAGCCCATGGCCATATTTTGGAAGCCTTAGGACACACTTTGAAGACTAAAAGCAACAAATTTGAGCCCGGGATTATTTGTCATCCAACGTGGTGAAAGTGGCATCCAACGACAAAGATGTGTACGCATTCATCATGCGTACGCACAAATAGTGCTAAAAAGAAAATCATGTGAATACATGCTACATGCGTACGCACATTTTGGTACGAAAAGGGGTGTTGCATTACGCATCCCTCATGCATATGCGCAAATAGTGACATATGGAAAATCATGCGTATGCATCACCCTTGCGTATGCATCACAATTGATCTTGGACCATACTCTATTATCATATTCTATAAAGAGATACAATTTCGTCCACCAAGTTTTTGGCGCCGTTGCCGGGGATTATTGAGTTTGGACAATTGAAGGTTTATTTTATTTCTTAGATTAGGAATAATTTATTTTTATTTTTATTCTTATTTTTATTGTTATAGAGTCATTAAATTTTGATAGGATAGTTTCTTTTCAAGAACATCTGCATCAAGTGTCATATTTATTCCCAATTGGCTAAAGCATTGGCTTATATTCTTGATAAGGGAGCACCAGTACTTTTGAAAATCTTTTTCAAAAATAATTTTTCTTGATTTAATCCTGTGCCAAACTCTAAGTTTGGTATTTTCTTGTTAATCTTTCTTTAATTTTCGAAAACTTGTCTTGATTTTCTAAAAATTTTAAGTTTGGTGTTCTTTCTTTTGTTCTTGGTGTTCTTGTGAATCTTCAAAGTGTTCTTGAGTTTTTCTTGTGTCTTGATCTTAAAATTTTTAAGTTTGGTGTTCCTTGGTGTTTTCCCTCCAAAATTTTCGAAAATAAGGAGCATCAGATCTAAAAGTTTTAAGTCTTGTGTCTTTTATGTGTTTTTCTCTTTCATCATAAAATTCAAAATTCAAAAAAATTTATATCTTTTCTAACTAATTTTAAACTTTATTTTCGAATTTTTTTATTTTATTTTTTTAGAATTCAATTTCAATTTTTTTTTTCAAAAAAAAAAAATTATTTTTACAAAATATTTTCAAAATATTTTTTATATATTCCTTCTTTTTTTATTTATTTTATTTATTCCACAACTATAAAATAAATAATTATCAACATATAAATTATCCCTTGTGATCTAGTATGGAAGCAAGTGGGAATGAACAGTCCAAGAGGACTTTGGGGTCATATGCTAACCCCACTACTACTTCATATGGGAGTAGTATCTGTATACCCTCCATTGGAGTTAGTAGCTTTGAGCTGAATCCTCAGCTCATTATCATGGTGCAGCAAAACTGCCAGTATTCTGGTCTTCCACATGAAGAACCTACAGAGTTTCTGGCACAATTTCTGCAAATTGCTGATACAGTACATGATAAGGAAGTAGATCAGGATATCTACAGACTACTACTGTTTCCATTTGCTGTAAAAGATCAAGCTAAGAGGTGGTTAAATAACCAGCCTAAGAACAGCATAAAAACATGGAAACAGCTGTCAGAAAAATTCCTGAATCACTATTTCCCTCCAAAAAGGATGACACAGCTAAGGCTAAGCATCCAAGGCTTCAAACAAGGAGATAATGAATCTCTTTATGATGCATGGGAGAGATACAGAGAGTTGCTAAGAAAATGCCCCTCTGAAATGTTTTCGGAATGGGTACAATTAGACATCTTCTACTATGGGCTTACAGAAAAAGCTCAGATTTCTCTAGACCACTCAGCTGGTGGATCTATACATATGAGAAAAACAATTGAAGAGGCTCAAGAGCTTATTGATACAGTTGCCAGAAATCAACATCTGTACTTAAGCAATGAATCTGTCATGAAAGAAGAAGCTAAAACAGTAACTGCAGAACTCAGTCCAGTGGATCAGGCTAATGAATTCAATCAGCAATTGGACTTTCTAACTCAACAGCTAGCCGAATTCAAGAAAATATTACAGGAAACAAGAATGGCTAACAGGAACATGGAAGTACAATTAAAGCAGACAGAAAAACAACTGTCAAGACAAATAACAGAAGAATGTCAAGCAGTTCAATTAAGAAGTGGGAAAACATTAAATACCTCACTTCAAAGAAGCAGAAAACCAAGAAATGAACAAGTGGATACCCAAAATCCTCCTGAAGACAGTCCGAGCCCAGAAAGGGACAAAGATGGCGTTCAAACGCCAATAACAAGCAAGGAGGTGGCGTTTAACGCCACCCCAGCTTCCACCCCTGGTATTCAAACGCCAGTGGGTGATCAGTCACATACAAGTGCTGATAACAATCCTTCTAAAAAGGCTTCCCAACCCACTTCTGTAGGTAATAAACCTGCAGCAACTAAGGTTGAGGAATACAAAGCCAAAATGCCTTATCCTCAAAAACTCCGTCAAGCGGAACAGGATAAGCAATTTGCCCGCTTTGCAGACTATCTCAGGACTCTTGAAATAAAGATTCCGTTTGCAGAAGCACTTGAGCAAATACCCTCTTATGCTAAGTTCATGAAAGAAATCTTAAGTCATAAGAAGGATTGGAGGGAAACTGAAAAGGTCTACCTCACTGAAGAATGCAGTGCAGTCATTCTGAAAAGCTTACCTGAGAAGCTTAAAGATCCTGGGAGCTTTATGATACCATGCACATTAGGAGGTAATTGCAACAAGCAAGCTTTGTGTGACCTTGGGGCAAGTATCAACCTAATACCTGCATCTACTATCAGAAAGCTTGGTTTAACTGAAGAAATCAAACCAACCAGGATATGTCTTCAACTTGCTGATGGCTCCATTAAATACCCATCAGGCGTAATTGAAGACATGATTGTCAAGGTTGGGCCGTTTGCCTTTCCTAGTGACTTTGTGGTGCTGGAAATGGAGGAGCACAAGAGTGCAACTCTCATTCTAGGAAGACCTTTCCTAGCAACTGGCCGAACCCTCATTGATGTCCAAAAAGGGGAAGTAACCTTGAGAGTCAATGAGGAAGAGTTCAAGCTGAATGTTGTTAAAGCCATGCAACATCCAGACACCCCAAATGACTGCATGAATGTTGATATAATTGACTCTCTGGTAAGAGAGGTCAATATGGCTGAGAGTCTCGAATCAGAGCTAGAGGAAATTAGACTCAATGCTTTCGAAAATGCAAAGATTTACAAAGAGAAAGCGAAAAGATGGCATGATAAGAAATTGTCATCCAGAGTCTTTGATCCGGGGCAAAAAGTTCCGCTATTCAATTCTAGGCTCAAATTATTCCCTGGGGAATTAAAATCCCGGTGGAGAGGTCCATATGTCATTACAAACGTGTCACCATATGGATACATAGAGCTTCAGGATAATGACTCTAACAAAAAGTTCATTGTTAATGGACAAAGAGTCAAACATTATCTTGAAGGCAATTTTGAGCAAGAATGCTCAAAACTGAGACTTGATTAAAACTCAGTCCAGCTAAAAGACATTAAAGAAGCGCTTGCTGGGAGGCAACCCAGCCAATCACAAAATTTAATTTTATTCGTATTGATTTTCTTTACAGGTTTGAGTCCAAGTATCTTCAAAAGGTGAAATAGCAATTGGTTGAAGTCACAGAGTTACAGGGAAATTTGGAAGCTCACTGGCATGAAAAAGCCAGTAAGAAATACTTTGGGCGTTAAACGCCCAAAAGAAGCTCCCGCTGGGCGTTTAACGCCAGTAAGGGTAGCCATCTGGGCGTTAAACGCCAGAAAGGAGCATCTTCTGGGCGTTAAACGCCAGAAAGATGCACCTTCTGGGCGTTTAACGCCAGTTTGCTAGCATCCTGGGCGTTTAACGCCAGGATGGTGGGGAGGAGGTAAAATTCGTTTTTCTTTAAAATTTTTCTAAATTTTTAAGTTTTAATTCATGATTTCTTGCATAAACATATTTCAAATTATCACTTTCAATTCCAAAAAGTTTATCCTAATTTCTAAAATCCAATGATTTCAAATTTTTTTAGATTTATCTTAACCCAAAAGAACAAATGGCTTTCCAATTCAATCCATCATCTTTTCAAATTTGTTTCCAACACATCTTTAACTCCTTTTAAAAATCCTTTTCAAAATTAAAATTCAATTCTATCTTTTAAATTTTGATTCATATCTTTTCTTTTTTAAAATTATATCTTTTTCCAATCCAATTCTTTTTCAAATATTTTTAATTTCTTCTAATATCTTTTTCAACTCATCTTATCTTTTTATGAAAATACCTCTCCTTCTACTCCTCTCCTTTCCTTTCTTTTGCTTGAGGACAAGCAAACCTCTAAGTTTGGTGTGATTTGCCATGATCACTGAGCTAAAACTCATTAAGATCATGGCACCTAAGAGAACAGGAAGAGCAAGGATGTGAACTTAAGGGAGCTGAAGCGTCAGAAATTCATTCTTGAAGGCACCCCACAGACTAGAGGAACATCCACTTCCCAAAATACAGGTTGTTAAGTTCTAATTCCAGCTTTAACTCTGTGATAGTATTATTATAGGATTTTACCTTAGGAGATATTTAGTTTGTCTATTTTGATTTTATTTCCAATTAAAGCTATAATTTATTTTTCTCATCATCATCAGGCATAAATAAAGTAGTAGATTTTTTTAGAACAAAGAAGTAATCTATATTTATGAGTTCTTAGTAATAAAGACTATAATTAATTATATGTGGTGGCAATACTTGTTGTTCTCTGAATGAATGCTTGAACAGTGCATAAATTGTACTTTGAATTTGATGAATATTGGCTCCTGAAAGGATGAGGAACACGAAAAATATCATTGATGATCTGAAAAATCATGAAATTGATTCTTGAAGCAAGAAAAAGCAGTTCAAAAAAAAAAAAATTTATAATTACAATCAAAAGGCATAAAAGGATCCAAGGCTTTGAGCATCAATGGATAGGAGGGCCCAAGGAAATAAAATCCAGGCCTAAGCGGCTAAACCAAGCTGTCCCTAACCATGTGCTTGTGTCATGCAGGTCCAAGTTACAAGCTTGAGACTGAGTGGTTAAAGTCGTGATCCAAAGCAAAAGAGTGTGCTTAAGAGCTCTGGACACCACTGACTGGGGACTCTAGCAAAGCTGAGTCACAATCTGAAAAGGTTCACCCAATCATGTGTCTGTGGCATTTATGTATCCGGTGGTAATACTGGAAAACAAAGTGCTTAGGGCCACAGCCAAGACTCATAAAATAACTGTGTTCAAGAATCAACATACTACACTAGGAGAGTCATGATACTATCTGAACTCTGAGTTCCTAAGGATGCCAATTGTTCTGAAATTTAAAAAGATACAGGGAGATGCCAAAACTGTTCAGAGGCAAAAAGCTACAAGCCCCGCTCATCTAATAAGAATCTGAGCTTCATTTAAAACTCTAAAATATATATTACTTCTTAATTTCTGCTAAATCCTATTTTATTTATCTAGTTGCTTGAGGACAAGCAACAGTTTAAGTTTGGTGTTGTGATGAGCGGATATTTTGTACGCTTTTTGGGGGTAATTTCATGTAGATTTTAGCATGTTTCAGTTAGTTTTTAGTAAAATAATATTAGTTTTTAGGCAAAAATCATATTTCTGGACTTTACTATGAGTTTGTGTGTTTTTCTGTGATTTCAGGTATTTTCTGGCTGAAATTGAGGGAGCTGAGCAAAAATCTGACTTAGGCTGAAAAAGGACTGCTGATGCTGTTGGATCCTGACCTCCCTGCACTCGAAATGGATTTTCTGGAGCTACAGGAGTCCAATTGGCGCGCTCTCAACGGCGTTGGAAAGTAGACATCCAGGGCTTTCCAGCAATATATAATAGTCCATACTTTGCGCGAAGATTGACGACGTAACTTGGCGTTGAATGCCAAGTACACGCTGCTGTCTGGAGTTAAACGCCAGAAAAACGTCATGATCCGGAGTTGAACGCCCAAAACACGTCAAAACCTGGAGTTTGACGCCAAGAAAGGCCTTTACACGTGGAAAGCTTTAGTCTCAGCCCCAGCACACACCAAGTGGGCCCCAGAAGTGGATTTCTGCACCAATTATCTTAGTTTACTCATATTCTGTAAACCTAGGTTACTAGTTTACTATTTAAACAACTTTTACAGACTTATCTTGTACCTCATGCTATTTTCAGATCTGAATTACATACTTTGTGACGGCATGAGTCTCTAAACTCCATTGTTGGGGGAGGAGCTCTGCAGCGTCTCGATGATTTAATACAATTCCTTTGTTTTCCATTCAAACACGCTTGTTCTTATCTAAGATGTTTATTCGCGCCTAACTGTGGAGAAGGTGATGATCCGTGACACTCATCACCTTCCTCAATCCATGAACGTGTGCCTGACAACCACCTCCGTTCTACATCAGATTGAATGAATGTCTCTTAGCTTCCCTAATCAGAATCTTCGTGGTATAAGCCGGATTGATGGCGGCATTCATGAGAATCCGGAAAGTCTAAACCTTGTCTGTGGTATTCCGAGTAGGATTCCGGGATTGAATGACTGTGACGTGCTTCAGACTTTAACCTGCTGGGCGTTAGTGACAGACGCAAAAGAGGGATTCTATTCCAGTAGGAGCGGGAACCAACCGGTGATTGGCCGTACTGTGACAGAGTGCGTGCATAGCTTTCACTGCGAGGATGGGAAGTAGCCATTGACAACGGTGACACCCTACATAGAGCTTGCCATGGAAGGAACCTGCGTGTGAGAAGAGGATTTCAAGGAAGAGTTGAAGTCAGAGGACAAAGCATCTCCAAAACTCCAACATATTCCCCAGTGCTGCAAATCAAAGTAACATTGTTCCCTCTTTTATGAAATCCAGTAATTTCACTTTTAATCCAAATTAATCCTTGTTGACATCCTAACTAAGATTAATAAAATAAATATTGATTGCTTCAAACCAATAATCTCTGTGGATTCGACCCTTACTCACGTAAGGTATTACTTGGACGACCCAGTACACTTGCTGGTCAGTTGAACGGAATTGTGCTCTGAGCAAGTAATCAGTTAGTTAAATTAGTTCTCTTTGGCACATGCCAAGGAGCCATTAATTAAGGAACACAATTTCGTCCACCAAGTTTTTGGCGCCGTTGCCGGGATTATTGAGTTTGGACAATTGAAGGCTTATTTTATTTCTTAGATTAGGAATAATTTTTTTTTTTTATTTTTATTGTTATAGAGTCATTAAATCTTGATAGGATAGTTTATTTTCAAAAAATTCCTTTTCAAAAATATTATTTTTCTTAATTAATTGTTAAATTTTCGTGAGTTTAGTGTCTTGTTCTAAGTTTGGTGTCAATTGCATATCTCATATTTTCTTTTAAAATTTCGACTTGTGTTCTTTGTTCTTCATTGATCTTCAAGTTGTTCTTGCTTATTTTCTTGTTTGATCTTGAATTTTTCTTGTTCTGTGTCTTTTCTTGTTTTTCTTGTGCTTTTTCAAAACATTAGTTTTCAAAAATTTAGTTTATCCATAAAAATAATACATCTTTAAAATACATTACATTTTTAATTCAGTTGGTTATAGTGTTGGCTTATGTTCTTGGCAATTGGGCACCAGTTCTTTTGAAAATCTTTTTCAAAATAATTTTTCTTGGTTTAATCTGTGCCAAACTTTAAGTTTGGTGTTTCCTTGTTAATCTTTCATAATTTTCGAAAATTTTATTAAAGTTTTCTAAAAATTTTAAGTTTGGTGTTCTTTCTTTTGTTCTTGGTGTTCTTGTGAATCTTCAAGGTGTTCTTGAGTTTTTCTTGTGTTTTGATCTTAAAATTTTTAAGTTTGGTGTTCCTTGGTGTTTTCCCTCCAAAAATTTTCGAAAAATAAGGAGCATTAGATCTAAAAATTTTAAGTCTTGTGTCTTTTGTGTGTTTTTCTCTTTCATCATAAAATTCAAAATTCAAAAATTTTTATTTTTCTAACTAATTTTGAACTAATTTTTTTTTCGAAAATCTTTCATAAAAATTCAATTTTCAATTTCAAAATATTTCCACTTTCTTTTATTTATTTCGTTTTTATTTTATTTTAAAAAAAAAAATATTTTCACAAAATATTTTCAAAATATATTTTTATATATTCCTTCTCTTTATTTATTTTATTCCACAACTAGAAAATAAATAATATCAACATATAAATTATCTCTTGTATTCCATTATGGAAGTAAGTATGAATGGACAAGACAATATGAATGAACAGTCCAAGAGGACTTTGGGGTCATATGCTAACCCCACTACTGCTTCATATGGGAGTAGTATTTGTATACCTTCCATTGGAGTTAGTAGCTTTGAGCTGAATCCTCAGCTCATTATCATGGTGCAGCAAAACTGCCAGTATTCCGGTCTTCCACATGAAGAACCTACAGAGTTTCTGGCACAATTTCTGCAAATTGCTGATACAGTACATGATAAGAAAGTAGATCAGGATGTCTACAGACTGTTACTGTTTCCATTTGCTGTAAAAGATCAAGCTAAGAGGTGGTTAAATAACCAGCCTAAGAACAGCATAAAAACATGGAAACAGCTGTCAGAAAAATTCCTGAATCACTATTTCCCTCCCAAACGGATGACACAGCTAAGGCTAAGCATCCAAGGCTTCAAACAAGAAGATAATGAATCTCTTTATGATGCCTGGGAGAGATACAGAGAGTTGCTAAGAAAATGCCCCTCTGAAATGTTTTCAGAATGGGTGCAATTAGACATCTTCTACTATGGGCTTACAGAAAAGCTCAGATTTCTCTAGACCACTCAGCTGGTGGATCTATACATATGAGAAAAACAATTGAAGAGGCTCAAGAGCTTATTGATACAGTTGCCAGAAATCAACATCTGTACTTAAGCAATGAATCTTTCATGAAAGAAGAAACTAAAACAGTAACTGCAGAACTCAGTCCAGTGGATCAGGCTAATGAATTCAATCAGCAATTGGACTTTCTAACTCAACAGCTAGCCGAATTCAAGGAAATATTACAGGAAACAAGAATGGCTAACAGGAACATGGAAGTACAATTAAAGCAGACAGAAAAACAACTGTCAAGACAAATAACAGAAGAATGTCAAGCAGTTCAATTAAGAAGTGGGAAAACATTAAATACCTCACTTCAAAGCAGCAGGAAACCAAGAAATGAACAAGTGGATACTCAGAATCCTCCTAAAGACGGTCCGAGCCCAGAAAGGGACAAAGCTGGCGTTCAAATGCCAGTAACAAACAAGGAGGGGGCGTCTAACGCCACTCCAGCTCCCACCACTGGCATTCAAATACCAGTGGGGAATCAGTCACATACAAGTGCTGATAACAACCCTTCTAAAAAGGCTTCCCAACCCACTTCTGTAGGTAATAAACCTGCAGCAACTAAGGTTGAGGAATACAAAGCCAAAATGCCTTATCCTCAAAAACTCCGCCAAGCGGAACAGGATAAGCAATTTGCCCGCTTTGCAGACTACCTCTGGACTCTTGAAATAAAGATTCCGTTTGCAGAAGCACTTGAGCAAATACCCTCTTATGCTAAGTTCATGAAAGAGATCTTAAGTCATAAGAAGGATTGGAGGGAAACTGAAAAAGTTTACCTCACTGAAGAATGCAGTGCAGTCATTCTAAAAAGCTTACCTGAGAAGCTTAAAGATCCTGGGAGCTTTATGATACCATGCACATTAGAGGGCACTTGCACCAAGCAAGCTTTATGTGATCTTGGAGCAAGTATCAACCTAATGCCTGCATCTACTATTAGAAAGCTTGGTTTAACTGAAGAAATCAGACCAACCAGGATATGTCTTCAACTTGCTGATGGCTCCATTAAATACCCATCAGGCGTGATTGAGGACATGATAGTCAAGGTTGGGCCATTTGCCTTTCCTACTGACTTTGTGGTGCTGGAAATGGAGGAGCACAAGAATGCAACTCTCATTCTAGGAAGACCTTTCCTAGCAACTGGCCGAACCCTCATTGATGTCCAAAAAAGGGAAGTAACCTTGAGAGTCAATGAGGAAGAGTTCAAGCTGAATGTTGTTAAAGCCATGCAACATCCAGACACCCCAAATGACTGCATGAATGTTGATATAATTGACTCTCTGGTAAGAGAGGTCAATATGGCTGAGAGTCTCGAATCAGAGCTAGAGGAAATTAGACTCAATGCTTTCGAAAATGCAAAGATTTACAAAGAGAAAGCGAAAAGATGGCATGATAAGAAATTGTCATCCAGAGTCTTTGATCCGGGGCAAAAAGTTCCGCTATTCAATTCTAGGCTCAAATTATTCCCTGGGGAATTAAAATCCCGGTGGAGAGGTCCATATGTCATTACAAACGTGTCACCATATGGATACATAGAGCTTCAGGATAATGACTCTAACAAAAAGTTCATTGTTAATGGACAAAGAGTCAAACATTATCTTGAAGGCAATTTTGAGCAAGAATGCTCAAACTGAGACTTGATTAAAACTCAGTCCAGCTAAAAGACATTAAAGAAGCGCTTGCTGGGAGGCAACCCAGCCAATCACAAAATTTAATTTTATTCGTATTAATTAATTAATTATTTCTTTACAGGTTTGAGTCCAAGTATCTTCAAAAGGTGAAATAGCAATTGGTTAAAGTCACAGAGTTACAGGGAAATTTGGAAGCTTACTGGCATGAAAAAGCCAGTAAGAAATACTTTGGGCGTTAAACACCCAAAAGAAGCACCCACTGGGCGTTCAACGCCAGTAAGGGTAGCCTTCTGGGCGTTAAACGCCAAGAAGAAGCATCTTCTGGGCGTTAAACGCCAGAAAGATGCACCTTCTGGGCGTTTAACGCCAATCTGCTAGCATTCTGGGCGTTTAGAAAAACGCCCAGTAAAGAAGGACCTCCTGGCGTTCAACGCCAGGAAGAAGCATCACATGGGCGTTGAACGCCCAGGAGAAGCAACATGTGGGCGTTAAACGCCCAAACCATGCACCATGTGGGCGTTTAACGCCAGGATGGTGGGAGGAGGTACAATTTCGTTTTTCTTTGCAATTTTTCAAAATTTTATGTTTTAATTCATGATTTCTTGCATAACATATTTTAAATTATCACTTTCAATTCCAAAAAGTTTATCCTAATTTCTAAAATCCAATGATTGCAAATTTTTTTTGATTTATCTTAAACCAAAAGAACAAATGGCTTTCCAATTCAATCCATCATCTTCTCAAATTTGTTTCCAACACATCTTTAACTCCTTTTAAAAATCCTTTTCAAAATTAAAATTCAATTCTATCTTTTAAATTTTGATTCATATCTTTTCTTTTTTTAAAATTATATCTTTTTCTAATCCAATTTTTTTTTCAAATATTTTTAATTTCTTCTCATATCTTTTTCAACTCATCTTATTTTTTTCGAAAATACCTCTCCTTCTACTCCTCTCCTTTCCTTTCTTTTGCTTGAGGACAAGCAAACCTCTAAGTTTGGTGTGATTTGCCATGATCACTGAGCTAAAACTCATTAAGATCATGGCACCTGAGAGAACAGGAAGAGCAAGGATGTGAATCTAAGGGAGCTAAAGCGCCAAAGGATTAATCCATGAAAAAGCACCACATATTTTAAAGGAGCACCTACTCTTCAAAACAACAGGTTGCTAAGTTCCAATTTTCTTTCCCTTTAATTTTCCTGCTTTAACTTAGTGATAGCATTTTTTTTAAATTCACCTTAGGAGATATTTAGTAGTAATTAGTTTATCTATTTTGATTTTATTTTCAATTAAGCTATAATTTATTTTTCTCATCATCATTAGGCATGAATAAAGTAGTAGATTTTTTAGAATAAAGAAGTAATCTATATTTGAGTTCTTAGTAATAAAGACTATAATTAATTATATGTGGTGGCAATACTTGTTGTTCTCTGAATGAATGCTTGAACAGTGCATAAATTGTATTTTGAATTTGATGAATATTGGCTCCTGAAAGGATGAGGAACACGAAAAATATTATTGATGATCTGAAAAATCATGAAATTGATTCTTGAAGCAAGAAAAAGCAGTTAATACAAAAAAAAAAAATATATATATATATATATATATATATATATATATATATATTACAATCAAAAGGAATAAAAGCCAAGCAGCCCTTAAAACCAAAAGGCAAGGGTAAAAAGGATCCAAGGCTTTGAGCATCAATGGATAGGAGGGCCCAAGGAAATAAAATCCAGGCCTAAGCGGCTAAATCAAGCTGTCCCTAACCATGTGCTTGTGTCATGAAGGTCCAAGTGAAAAGCTTGAGACTGAGTGGTTAAAGTCGTGATCCAAGCAAAAGAGTGTGCTTAAGAGCTCTGGACACCACTGACTGGGGACTCTAGCAAAGCTGAGTCACAATCTGAAAAGGTTCACCCAGTTATGTGTCTGTGGCATTTATGTATCCGGTGGTAATACTGGAAGACAAAGTGCTTAGGGCCACGGCCAAGACTCATAAATAGCTGTGTTCAAGAATCAACATACTACACTAGGAGAGTCAATAATACTATCTGAATTCTGAGTTCCTAAGGATGCCAATTATTCTGAAATTCTAAAGATACAGGGAGATGCCAAAACTGTTCAGAGACAAAAAGCTACAAGCCCCGCTCATCTAATAAGAATCTGAGCTTCATTTAAAACTCTAAAATATATATTACTTCTTAATTTCTGTTAGAGCCTATTTTATTCATCTAGTTGCTTGAGGACAAGCAACAGTTTAAGTTTGGTGTTGTGATGAGCGGATATTTTGTACGCTTTTTGGGGGTAATTTCATGTAGATTTTAGCATGTTTTAATTAGTTTTTAGTTAATTATTATTAGTTTTTAGGCAAAAATCATATTTCTGGACTTTACTATGAGTTTGTGTGTTTTTCTGTGATTTCAGGTATTTTCTGGCTGAAATTGAGGGAGCTGAGCAAAAATCTGACTTAGGCTGAAAAAGGACTGCTGATGCTGTTGGATCCTGACCTCCCTGCACTCGAAATGGATTTTCTGGAGCTACAGGAGTCCAATTGGCGCGCTCTCAACGGCGTTGGAAAGTAGACATCCAGGGCTTTCCAGCAATATATAATAGTCCATACTTTGCGCAAGGATAGACGACGTAACTTGGCGTTGAACGCCAAGTACATGCTGCTGTCTGGAGTTAAACGCCAGAAAAACGTCATGATCCGGAGTTGAACGCCCAAAACACGTCAAAACCTGGAGTTTGACGCCAAGAAAGGCCTCCACACGTGGAAAGCATTAGTCTCAGCCCCAGCACACCAAGTGGGCCCCAGAAGTGGATTTCTGCACCAATTATCTCAGTTTATTCAATTTCTGTAAACCTAGGTTACTAGTTTACTATTTAAACAACTTTTACAGACTATCTGGTACCTCATGCTATTTTCAGATCTGAATTACATACTTTGTGACGGCATGAGTCTCTAAACTCCATTGTTGGGGGTGAGGAGCTCTGCAGCGTCTCGATGATTTAATACAATTCCTTTGTTTTCCATTCAAACACGCTTGTTCTTATCTAAGATGTTTATTCGCGCCTAACTGTGGAGAAGGTGATGATCCGTGACACTCATCACTTCCTCAACCCATGAACGTGTGCCTGACAACCACCTCCGTTCTACATCAGATTGAATGAATATCTCTTAGATTCCCCAACAGAATCTTCGTGGTATAAGCTGGATTGATGGCAGCATTCATGAGAATCCGGAAAGTCTAAACCTTGTCTGTGGTATTCCGAGTAGGATTCCGGGATTGAATGACTGTGACGTGCTTCAAACTTTAACCTGCTGGGCGTTAGTGACAGACGCAAAAGAGGGATTCTATTCCAGTAGGAGCGGGAAACCAACCGGTGATTGGCCGTACTGTGACAGAGTGCGTGCATAGCTTTCACTGCGAGGATGGGAAGTAGCCATTGACAACGGTGACACCCTACATAGAGCTTGCCATGGAAGGAACCTGCGTGTGAGAAGAGGATTTCAAGGAAGAGTTGAAGTCAGAGGACAAAGCATCTCCAAAACTCCAACATATTCCCCATTACTGCACAACAAGTAACGCTTTTATTCTCTATTATTAAAGTAATAACTATTTATTCTACGCTCTAATTGGCAACAAAAATACGAGGCTAAGAATCCTATTGGTATCCTGACTAAGCCAAATAAAATAAATATGATTGCTTCAAACCAATAATCTCTGTGGATTCGACCCTTACTCACGTAAGGTATTACTTGGACGACCCAGTACACTTGCTGGTTAGTTGAACGGAGTTGTGAATTCAACCAGTGCCATAATAAGGATTTTGAACGAACAAGAGACACAATAGTTTTTGTGTACATACTAAAGCTCAAAAGATAGAAATCACAATTTCGTCCACCAAGTTTTTGGCGCCGTTGCCGGGGATTATTGAGTTTGGACAATTGAAGGCTTATTTTATTTCTTAGATTAGGAATAATTTATTTTTTATTTTTGTTCTTATTTTTTATAGAGTCATTAAATCAATATTGATGGGATAGTTTCTTTTCAAAAATTTCTTTTCAAAATTTATTATTTTTCTTTTAATTAATTGCATATTTTATATTTTCTCTAAAATTTTCGTGTTTCTGCTCTTGGTTCTTCATTGATCTTCAAGTTGTTCTTGTTTATTTTTCTTGTTAGATCTTGAATTTTTCTTGTTTTGTGTCTTTTTCTTGTTTCACTTTTGTTCTTTCTAAAGCATTAATTGGAATATTTAGAACAAGTGTTATATTTAATCCAATTGGGTTTACGCTTTGGAACCTTTTTCAAAAATAATTTTTCTCCATTTAATCTTGTGCCAAACTTTAAGTTTGGTGTTTTCTTGTTAATTTTTCTTTATTTTTCGAAAACTTGTGTTGATTTTCTAAAAATTTTAAGTTTGGTGTTCTTTCTTGTGTTCTTGGTGTTCTTGTGAATCTTCAAAGTGTTCTTGAGTTTTTCTTGTGTCTTGATCTTAAAATTTTTAAGTTTGGTGTTCCTTGGTGTTTTCCCTCCAAAAATTTTCGAAAAATAAGGAGCATTAGATCTAAAAATTTTAAGTCTTGTGTCTTTTGTGTGTTTTTCACTTTCATCATAAAATTCAAAATTCAAAAAATTTTATTTTCTAACTATTTTTAAAACTACTTTTTCGAAAATTTTACATTAAAAATTCAATTTTCAATTTTAAAATACTTCCACTTTCTGTTATTTAGTTCGTTTTTATTTTAATTTAAAAAAAAACTATATATATATATATATATATATATATATATATATATATATTAACTCCTTTTTATATATTGTTATTACTTATTCCATTTAAAATTAACATATAAATTCTCAACTTGTATTCCATTATGGAAGTAAGTTTGAATGGACAGTCCAAGAGGACTCTGGGGTCATATGCCAACCCCACTACTGCTTCATATGGGAGTAGTATCTGTATACCCTCCATTGGAGTTAGTAGCTTTGAGCTGAATCCTCAGCTCATTATCATGGTGCAGCAAAACTGCCAGTATTCTGGTCTTCCACATGAAGAACCTACAGAGTTTCTGGCACAATTTCTGCAAATTGCTGATACAATACATGATAAGGAAGTGGATCAGGATGTCTACAGATTACTACTGTTTCCATTTGCTGTAAAAGATCAAGCTAAGAGGTGGTTAAATAACCAGCCTAAGAGCAGCATAAAAACATGGAAACAGCTGTCAGAAAAATTTCTGAATCACTATTTTCCTCCCAAACGGATGACACAGCTAAGGCTAAACATTCAAGGCTTCAAACAAGGAGATAATGAATCCCTTTATGATGCTTGGGAGAGATACAGAGAGTTGCTAAGAAAATGCCCTTCTGAAATGTTTTCGGAATGGGTGCAATTAGACATCTTCTACTATGGGCTTACAGAAAAAGCTCAGATTTCTCTAGACCACTCAGCTGGTGGATCTATACATATGAGAAAAACAATTGAAGAGGCTCAAGAGCTTATTGATACAGTTGCCAGAAATCAACATCTGTACTTAAGCAATGAATCTTTCATGAAAGAAGAAGCTAAAACAGTAACTGTAGAACTCAGTCCAGTGGATCAGGCAAATGAATTCAATCAGCAATTGGACTTTCTAACTCAACAGCTAGCCGAATTCAAGGAAATATTACAGGAAACAAGAATGGCTAACAGGAACATGGAAGTACAATTAAAGCAGACAGAAAAACAACTGTCAAGACAAATAACAGAAGAATGTCAAGCAGTTCAATTAAGAAGTGGGAAAACATTAAATACCTCACTTCAAAGCAGCAGGAAACCAAGAAATGAACAAGTGGATACTCAAATCCTCCTGAAGACAGTCCGAGCCCAGAAAGGGACAAAGCTGGCGTTCAAAACGCCAGTAACAAACAAGGAAGGGGCGTCTAACGCCACTCCAGCTCCCACCACTGGCATTCAAATACCAGTGGGGAATCAGTCACATACAAGTGCTGATAACAACCCTTCTAAAAAGGCTTCCCAACCACTTCTGTAGGTAATAAACCGCAGCAACTAAGGTTGAGGAATACAAAGCCAAAATGCCTATCCTCAAAAACTCCGCCAAGCGGAACAGGATAAGCAATTTGCCCGCTTTGCAGACTACCTCAGGACTCTTGAAATAAAGATTCCGTTTGCAGAAGCACTTGAGCAAATACCCTCTTATGCTAAGTTCATGAAAGAGATCTTAAGTCATAAGAAGGATGGAGGGAAACTGAAAAAGTTTACCTCACTGAAGAATGCAGTGCAGTCATTCTAAAAAGCTTACCTGAGAAGCTTAAAGATCCTGGGAGCTTTATGATACCATGCACATTAGAGGGCACTTGCACCAAGCAAGCTTTATGTGATCTTGGAGCAAGTATCAACCTAATGCCTGCATCTACTATCAGAAAGCTTGGTTTAACTGAAGAAATCAAACCAACCAGGATATGTCTTCAACTTGCTGATGGCTCCATTAAATACCCATCAGGCGTGATTGAGGACATGATAGT